>NC_053519.1:24776093-24826093 GCF_016920715.1 Anopheles arabiensis | reverse complement strand
ATATATATATATATATATGTATATATATATATATATATATATATATATATATATTAATATAAGTTATGAGTCGGAGGAAAGATGAACTTGCTTGCTCGATGTCAAAATCCAATCTGCTTTATTCTACAATTATCTGTCGCTTAACTTATTCCTTACAACTGCCTAGGCATCCTGATTTAACTATTACTACCAAACTATCATTATTATTAATACAGTGGTGTTCGTAACGCAATATTGTATTGGTATTCGTAACTTATATAAATATATATATATATATATAATATTTATGTAACCGATCTAAATTTTCAAACTGACCAACATACTGGTTAAATTTAAGTATGAACGATCATCTATCTATATATGTATAAAAAAAAACTATATATATATATATAGATAGATGATCGTTCATACTAAATTTATATTGTATATATATACATACATAGGTATATACATATATATATATATATATATATATATATACATATATATATATATATATATATATATATATATATATATATATATATATATATGTATATATATATATATATATATATATATATATATATATATATATATATATATATATATATATATATATATATATATATATATATATATATATATATATATATATATATGTATATTTGTATATGTATATAAAAAAGAGCCCTCGCACCTAAGTTAATATTTATTCAAAATGACCGGAAACATAGATTGAATAGGTAATAATTATATTTCATGTATACAATTTATTTATTAATATTTTTAATATTTTATATTTTTTAATCATAGGAAATGGTACTCCAATTGAAAGCTTTCGGGATGTTTATGTACTTCCTTCTTTCAGATTCTTTTTCATAAATCATAATGCAACAATGAAAAATGTTAAAATTATGATTTACTTGTTATTTTAAAATTAAATCTCGTACAAATCGATTCATCTTAAAGCAATTTTTTTCTCGCAACTTAAAATATTTTATATTCAAATAATGTAACTGCTCGGTCGCCTGGATGACAAAACTATATATGTATATACATATATGTGTGAGTGGGTGTGTGTATATATATCTATCTGCAATCCTCTGGATATGTTTTATATGTTTCTTTTATATACATACATTCAATCTTTGAAAACAGTTTGAAACACATCTATTGATTGGTTGAAAGTTTGTTAAATAATGAGTCAACTTATAGTTTAAATTTTAAATTTGAGGAGTCGATAATCGATTTACTCGTACTCAACATACATGTATGTGCACATATTGATGTAGCTTGGCCCATGAACGTTTATGTCCATGCGGGAATACTGCTACGCTAGGCGTGGCCTAAGAAGACCTTTTCCAATTAATTTCATGCATTATAGCTTTGTTTACGTTTATTCTTTATAGCAAGTTTTTCGGTCACCGGACCTTTTTTCCCAGCTTTTTTTTATTTTGATATGCTACATATATTTCTTACAATAACCTCACGCTGTACCTTTTACAAGTGTATTACAACATTTACACGTTTTTCATGGATATGTGGCTTCTGAGAAAAATGTTGCTTTTTACATTTGTTCAAGAATCTTTTGATTTATTAAATCACAAAAATTAACAAAATAAGTTCAAAAAATACAATCACAAAAATCTAAAAAGTGCCTAAAATGCAACGGTGACTTTGACTCATAAAGTGTATTTATTATAACGCATTATTATATGCAACAGTGACTTTGACTTATAAAATGTATTTATTATAACATTATACATTATAACAAATTAATAATAAAGGCAAACAAAACTGACTAAGGTGCAGAACAAAACTGGCCATTAGAGATGTTTCTCGTTGGGTAAAATTCAAGAGACAAATACTCTTAAGCGAAAAAAAACTATGCCATCGGAAAAAATAACCAATGAAACAATTTGGGATTGAAACATGATAGGGTGAAATTCAGCCAATCATAGAACCTTATAAACATGACTGGTCGATAAAAAATCTATGCAATGTTCATGGTATACGCCCTATTAACTCTTGAAAGATTATGTCTAGATTGCATCTTCTATCTCTTTTACTCGGATGTTATGGCTCGGATTCAAGTGTGGTTAGTGATAGTCCTGTATTTGAGTGACAGAGCTTTGAGCTAAATCAACCAATCATTAGGAATTTGCGATTTTGTGCTATTTTCCTACTAAACCAACCAATCATTAAGAAGAAATATTGGTTTTACTCAATTAACTAGATTGATTACTTCTAATTATCTATAGTTATATGGAGAAGATGAAATAATTTTAATTGCGTTCATATTCAATTAATTACATAAAAAATATTTTTCAAGGATAAATAAATGTAGATATATTAAGTATTCTAGAGGTTGCTTGAAATCTACCACAAAAAGCTTTTCTTAAGTTTTGACCTCGCACTATCATTTTAGTCATTCATCATTTTGGTAGCCCCTATATGGACATTAATTTATATGTACGTACATAACGATAGGAATGTAAAGTATCATCCATTTAAAAACACCATAAGAGAGTACATTTATAATGTTGTTTACATGTTGTAAGACCTTGCAAATACTAATATATCTTCAAAATTAGTTGATTTAAAAAAAAAAGAATCAAATTGAACCACAAAAAAAAAACTCAAATTACTGTGAAAACGAACGATGTTATTAAAATGACTGGTCGTGCTTTTCTTTCGTTTAAACCCAATCTAAAATATAACCTACGATTATATTATTTTTTTTAATGTTTACATCTATGAAAAAGCTTCTCATAATTTTCATCTCAGCTGTGATTTGTAATTCATACTCATGATCTTATTCTTGAAAATGTGCTCAAATGCATTTTCACGGTTCTAGAAATATGATTGTAGTTATAAAAACTCATAATTCGAAGGCCTGCTATTAACATTATTTTGTTCTTTATACTATCAAATAAAATTCTTCTTCTCCTTCTTCTTCTTTAGCACAACAACCGCTGTCGGTCAAGGGCTGCCTGTACCCACTTAATGAAGTGAGCTTGGCTTTCAGTGACTTATTCTTACCGTAGCAGGATAGTCAGTCCTACGTATGGGGGCACGGTCTATTCGGGACTTGAACCCATGACGGGCATGTTGTTACATCGTACGAGTTGACGACTGTACCACCAGACCGGCCCAAGTCTGTTCAAATAAAATAATACTATTAAAAGAAGTAATATGGTCTATACTTCTTAAAAATTAAGCATTACAAAATATCATGTAACTTCTAAAGTTTCGAGAAGTGCATCTTGATGTTTGAACAAAGGCTTTATAATAAATCATTCTACAATGTGTAGTACTAGGGAAAACATGAATATTCTAAACTCTATAATTGTTTAATGTTGATGACAGACATTTTATTTATTTTAAGTTTTCTTGTTGTAGTTATTATAACATTCATAAAAATTGGATAATTAAAATACTTAAGGCATCATTTTAAAAATTTCTAAACAACGTTTCTAAAAAACTTCAACTTTCAAAATCAAAGCAGTACTTTTTGAAATATTGTTGTTGAAAGATGCTTCTTTCATTTGCCTACATAAAACAGGTTTGAAACATTTTTCAAGTTTGACTTTTTTTTTCATAGCAATCCACAGGGTTTAGAAGCCTAATTTTTTGGATTTCTTTATGTTGTAGTATCAACTTCAAAGCATAAATACTACCAGCATTGAAATCTAAAAAAAAAATATTTTCATCCCGGTCTGCTTCCACTGTGCTATGATTTCACGTTTCATACCAATTATACAAAAACAGAGCCTTCAGCATAACGAATGAGTCATTCGAACTAATTAAACTCGTGATGGGGGGTTCCACTGTATCTTCTTTTGACCGAGAAAGGATGCTATCTGAACAGGTTAGGACAGGTAATCATTATATTGAATTTACTGTTCAACATCCAGAAGATTTTGGCGATTGCTTGAACACGCATTGAAAACGTGAAAAAGATAAACATTGAAAATGCGAACGACACGAAAATACCAATACAAGATCGATCGATATTGGCGGATATACGAAAGAAGAATGTGATGAAAATTTGAATTAAACGCTTCGAAATCCACCTGGGCGCTTTGGTGATTATTAAACTAATGTCGCATTTGCACTCATAGCAGATAATTAAGTGGAGTTTTTTTTTCAAAACGATTGATGCGCTTCCGATCAATGAGGAGATGCAAGCGCTAAAAACATCAAACATGGGATCTGGTAGAGCTTCCAGTGGACGCGAGAGCAGTTCCGAGTAAAAGGGATTTCAAAATCAAATATTCAGATAATGCCACTGTGAACAGATACAAGCGGCGGCTCATGGCTAAATGAAGATATCAGCGTCAAAAATATGACTATCCAGAAACTTATGCTCCAGTAGTCCGAATAACAACTGTAAGGACCTTACTGGTAGAAGCACTGCATAAGAGTTTCTATCTTCACTGACGGATGCGCGGACATCTTTTAGAAACAGTGTACATTTTACACCCACCAGCATTTGAAAGGGGGAAGAAGTTGTTTAAACTGAAAAAATCGTTGTATGATTTGAAGCAGTTACCGCGGAGCTGAAATAAAATTTTCCCCAGGTATATGTTGACACTAGATATAACTGTGATATAATGACAGTACAAATTCTAGTGTCAACATATACCTGGGGAAAATCTTATTTCAGCTCCGCGGTAACTGCTTCAAATCATACAACGATTTTTTCAGTTTAAACAATTCATTTGGGGAAAATAACAATTGTAGCACAAAAAGAGCATAAATGCTTACGAAACATAAAACTGTCAGGCAGGAAGCGCATCGCAACGATTCGCAAACCATAACGCAATAACAAAACCAATTGCGCAGGTTATCCCAGAAAGAACACCTTTTAATAAACAATCAAGTTCGATCGTCTTTATCCACAAAAGCACAAAAGCAGAAGAAAGTAGGTCAGTTTCAAATATAAACATAAAAGACAATGTATAGATGACAAAGTGTGTCATCATAGAAAATAATTCGTTATAAATAATGCTTAAACTGATGGCGACTTCAGTTCACAATTAACAGACACGTAGATCACTCGTGTTCTGGTGTATCTCAACTATTTGCAGATTCTGTCGAAGGCTTTGCCCAATTTGGTAACCACGTTTGGTTATCAAATGTTCAGTCGGTTGACCGATTAGCATTGCTCCAAATCGAAGTAACTATAATATCAAGAAAACAACACAGCGTCCGTTCCGTGAATTTTTAGGATGGTCAATCGATTTAATGATGGCAAAGAACAAGAATTATTCAACATGATTTTAACAGATGAACTCTAGATATTTCTTAAACGTGTGCTCAGGTTTTTGAAAGGAACAAAGTATTATTTCCTAAAAAAATCAGCGTAATCAAGATGAGCCAATTCAGGTAAATGTACCAATAGTGGTGTAATTTGTAATGGTATAAATGTGTTTTAATGGTTTTAATGGTTTTTGGCATCGGTCGGCAAATTTTTTAGGCAAAAGGCCAGCAGGATTTTTCATTTCCCCATCCTCTCATACCGCAAAAAATATTGAAGATATTCTGGGGATGATACAAAAGTCTCAACAGCTGAAAAATTATCGAAGCAAATGTGGATTCAGTAATTATCAAAATGCTTTATAGACAAGTAATGTCATGTCAGATGAATTGATAACTGATTCCTTAAGAAAAATCACTTTGATAATCGATGTACTCGTAAACAACAACAGGTTTTTTTAATGTTCGTTTTTGCTTTCTAATACGATTGATTCAAATATCCCTAAAATAGACATAAGAGAAATCATCTGATTTGTATGAAATTGAGAAAAACGAATAGCAGAAAATATATTGTCGCAAGAAAAATGTATGGATCTATTTCACTATACCTAAAACTATGTATTGAATGTATTTCGTATACGAAAGTCAAATGCTCTCCCATCGTAAAGTCGCATACGAAACTTTAAATAAATTTATTACCACCAAACTTTGGTGTATCTTATCTATATAAAATTTCGTATGCGACTTCCTTCATTCTGGATGTTTTATTGACGTGTTAAAAACAATGTTAAAATTACATAACGGTTGCGTTAAAAAATGAGCAAGTAATTGGGTCTATCGTGGGTTTTACTTCGGCTACACTAACAAAACGTTAATTGCACTTTGATAAGTATTATCCCATGAATCATCAAACAAAATTTGACACCTCTATCGTTGAGGCCAAAAATAGCTGAAAATGAAGACAGAGGGACAAGTGGCTACATTAGTGCGTTAGTGGGTCTGGGAGATTGATGCAACCCGTCAAACAGTGAAATAGTATTTGAGAAACATGAATAAACAGATTAGGAATTAGAAATCGCCTCCGCTAGCTACGCAGCGGCAAATAATGACGTTAAACTCAGTGCGATCATTAAAGGTGAATTTTGGCAGTATTTTGATATGATATCCTAGTTTGCAAGTTGGTTCAACATCCGTTTCATGTGTCCCATCAATTTTTCTGGACGAATATCGAGGATAGGACTCAATTTATGCCAACACGCACGTCTTCGTCCACCATGGCGAAAATTCCGAATAACTGACGAAAGACAACTCGTTAAGTCTTAGATTTATTTGTGAAAGTAAGCTGAAATAAATACCTTTCAATGCTAAACCTATAAATTGCTAAAGCTTAAATTGCTTATCAAACCTTTCAATGCTAAAGAAATATAAATTTAAAGAAATTATCTCAGGGCCCTTAACGATTCTAGTCAGTTTTTTGTATGGAGTTTGACAGTTTTAGGCTGAAATCATGTAAACACTCCATACAAAACCACACAAAAAACTAGCCTGCAATTTTCAGTCTAGATTATTCTAGCCTCAAAGCTAAAATTATATTCGAGTACCTGTTCGAAAACACGGTGTTGTTTACATTTACCCCAAGGTGCATTAAAGAGATCAGGTGGTGGAATCTAGAATCAAAGTGTATGTAGTTCAGGTGGTCTCATAGCATGTTTTTTATAACTAAATTTGAAAATCACTTTTTGGCAGGATGGGTGACAATTTTTGTTCAAACAAGATTTCTGGTGGATTGACGAATACACAAACCACTCTTAAAATCTTCATTCAGAAACAGAGGCGATAAAAATCAGCCTTCTAAATTCATACACCTTGGGATAAGCCCACCTGTATATTATACTCACTTAGATAGCTGCTCGAAAACTGCTATACAATGCAAACAACTGACAGACTGAAATTTTAGCCCACGAATAGTATGAATAGTTTCTTTCCATTTTTCAAAATCAGTCATATCCTTTCGCGGGCCGGATTGAATGTTGCGGCGGGCCGCATTTGGCCCGCGGGCCGTACTTTGCAGACCGCTGATTTGAAGTATCATTAAGGTAAATTCATGAATATTTTTAACACATACCAATTGGAATATGTTTTATCTTTGCAATCACAACCATTTTTACGATGAAACAGATCAATTTTACGAAAAATACATATTTTTGTGACTGCTTCGTTGTACCTATAATGGTGGTATGGTTCCTATGGTCGTCATATTGTGTTCCTATAGTGGTGGTATACAAAGGTGCCTCAAAATCAGTGTATAATATCAATGAAACTTAGTTTTGAAGCTGTTTTCGTATGAATAGCAAGGATTACTGCCATAATTTTAATTTCTTACATAATTTTATCCTAAAAATGTATGCATTCGATTGATAAAAATATTGACTAAAGTACTGTATAACACCTGTCGTCAACCCACGCACGTAAGAGAAAGCTTGATGTGAGGTCGATTTTTCACTCAGCCTGATTTTGCGAATTTTGGCCTTTTTTTGGTAAATTACCTACAGAAAACTCATTTCTGTTGCTTATTTTAATGAAAACAGTACGACAAGTACAAATCTAAAATGTTATGTTTTTAATGATTTTATAACTAAGACCACTATAGGAACATGCCTATTTTGCTTACCTATAATGGCATTATCGTACACGTAATCGTTATCTTAAACACTTAAAAATACGTAAATATGGTCAAAAGGCAGTGAATTTCAGTAAAACAATAACATTTCATAACAGCATTGCATAATAACATTTCATAAATTAGAAAATAAATAATTGCGTTATTATGTGGTCATTTAGAATGTAAACAAAGATATTTAAAAGAGTTATAGATAATAAAGAGATTCGTTATGAAATCCTTAGGACTATCATCACTATCACTATCACTATCATAAATAACTTAACTACTGTTAATTTGTCATATGAGACGCATTTTAGTGCAATACCACCACTATTGGTACTAACACCACTATTGGTACTACCACCACTATATAGGATTTATTGATGTGGGGTATCGGCAAGGAAAGTCGTCATTCCATAATTGGCTACATTTTTATAATTTTAGGAGGTACTGGCCGGTATCACGAAGTAATGAACATATTTTAACAGTCATTTGAAGTTCATTTTGGTTTAACCAAGATCATTTCTGGTCTGACATCACAGTGTTTCGAGTGAGCACGTTGTGCATGGCAAGAGATCTATGAGAGTAAAAAAAATCGTACGACTGTTATCACTCTTTTGTTTCATAACGATTGTTTCATTGCAGCGTTACACATGTCGTTCTGATTCTCTCTTTCCTATCTCATTTTTTCTCTAAAGAATCACTGTGCGTCAGACACAAAGCAAAGCGGTGAGCAAAGCCGTCATACCAATTCATATAACGCGGCGCTTAAAGATGCAAAACCGTACAAATGGACAAATAAATAAAAAAGATCGGATTTTTTGTACTTCATAATAAGAAGAAAAAATCATAAAAAAGGCAAATTTATTTCATTTTCAGACCCAATCGTATTTTATATTCACATGTAATCCAATTACTCTTTTACAGGGTTTTACAAGTCAGAATAGAATGTCAGCAAAACAATTTCAGAAGCTCAAGATTCACTTTAGCTGTCAAACGTTGTTGTTTCACCGCACCGATGCTATTTTCAATAGCGCAATTTGATTTTTAAATCGCTCAAGTTGTTTTTTAGAGGCCTTTCGCATCGTTTTGCAAATTCAAACACGAATTTTGAGATTATTTGTATACAAATCAATTATTTAGTGCGTTTCTAGTGTTATATTTATGAAATATTACGCATTTATTGTAATCTGTCTGTGCAAAAAGCTACGAACACTAGCGTATGTAAACATGTACAATGTTTATGTAGCTTTTTGCACAGAAAATCGCCATTTTTATCATAAATACGTTATATTTCATAAATATAATGCTTAAATGAATAAAAGCATTGATCTCAATCATATAATCTCAAAATAAGTGTTTGAATTTGCAAAACGATGCGAAAGGCCTCTAAAAACAACTTGAGCGATTTAAAAATCAAATTGCACTTGTGAAAAATAGCATCGGTGCGGTGAAACAACAACGTTTGACAGCTAAAGTGAATCTTGAGCTTCTGAAATTGTTTTGCTGACATTCTATTCTGACTTGTAAAACCCTGTAAACGTTGCGTAGCCCTGTAACCGGTCCATCTTAACTAGTTGAAATTAAATGTTACTACAATTAAATAACCCTAACTACGCGTCAAATCAGGTAAACTCATGTTGATATATAAAGAGGCAAAATTTCATGAACAAGCGACAAAAATTGATGACCATGAGACAAAAATCGTCACCTTCGAAACAAAAATTGATGTGCACTGACAAAAATTGACGCATTCGAGACAAAAATTTATGCGCACTGTCAAAAATTGAAGCCTTCGAGACAAAAATTGATGCACACTGTCAAAAATTGGTGACTTCGAGCCAAAATTTGACGGCAACGGCTGTAAGTCGAAATGACTTCCACTCTCACATTCCCAGGCAATGATCCAATCGAATTTCCATGAATTAAGCACTACAAATTACGTAGAAGAGTGATTGAGATGAACAATAAAAATGGTGTTATGATTTAAAAAAATTAAGAAAAAACACTAACCAAATGCGACCGTTTCAACCAAGGTGCGCATTTCAGAAGCCTGGCAAGTTACTCCCCGAGTTTTATTGTAAGCGTATTCGAGCAGTCGTTCACTGTTTTGACTATCGTTTATTGTAACAGGAATGAACAACAAATTAAATCGCCTAAATCAAAATGAAATTTAAACGACTGTTAAAATATGCTTATTTTTTCGTATAAACTACATAGCTATCTTATTATCGTATAAACTGTCTTGTTTAGGGTAGCAATAAATAATGATAAATGATAAATGATGCCGGAGCTCAAGTCGATACAATTTATACAAATCTAAAAGGAGCATTCGACTCTCTTACGCACGCAATTCTTCTCGCTAAACTCGATAAGCTAGGATTTCCCTGCTCGCTCGTACAGTGGCTTAAGTCTTACCTAATGAATCGCACATACATCGTGAAAATTGATAAGCACATGTCCAAAGAAATAGTCAGCAGCTCTGGTGTGCCACAAGGAAGCAATATTGACCCGCTTCTCTTCATATTGTTCATCAACGATATTACCCTCGCTTTACCTCCCGACAGTGTCAGTCTGTTTGCCGACGATGCAAGATTTTTTGCGCCGATACATAACACAGGTGATTGTATATTCCTGCAAGACTGTATCGAAATCTTCTGTTCATGGTGCAAGCGTAATGGACTGACTATCTGCATCGAGAAATGCTACTGTGTGTCTTTTAGTCGATGCAGGAGCCCAGTCACTGGTACCTACTTCATGGACGGCACTGCAGTTAATCGACAAAATCATGCCAAAGACCTGGGCTTGATTCAAGTTTGAACTTTAAACAGTATATCGATGACGTTGTAGTCAGAGGAATCCAACTACTTGTCGGGGTTATCCGGACAACTAATGAATTCCGCAACCCCATGTGCATCAAAGCTGTCTTCAACAGTATCGTTCGTTCGGTTCTGGAATATTCGTGCGTAGTCTGGAGCCCAACTACTGTTTCTTCAATTGCTCGACTTGAGTCAATTCAACGTAAGCTTACGAGATATGACGCAAGATTATTGCGATCCTACGCCTACTTCCCTGGCAGGATCGCAATAATCTTCCTCTGTATGCTGCGCGTTGCCGTCTTCTAGGCCTTGAACCTCTTTCGGTTAGAAGACGCAATGCACAGTGCTCTTTCATCGCTGGATTGCTAAATGGCTCTATCGACTCATCGCCTTTGTTGCATCGAGTCGATATCTATGCACCATCCCGAACACTTAGGTCTAGAGAGACTCTACGGCTCGCTCAACCCCGTTCCAGTGCTGGTCGGTCAGACCCTATGTTCCGCATGTCAGCTGTCTTCAACACTGTCTCGGATTGCTTCGACTTCGACATCTCAACTCAGTGCTTCAAGGAACGTCTCCGGCATTTGCCGTGGCCGCAGTGAATTGCGATACAAATCTTGTTGGTGCTATGTATTTTTTTTAAGGTACTGTTACTTATTTTAATGAAGGCCATACGGCCCGTTGAAGATTTAACAATAATAATAATAATAAAGAATAATTACGGTACACTGTAACATCAGCACTAAATAAATAACAAAGAGGAGCCGACACCGCGAATAATTAAAAACTTTTTAACATTCGTTTAAAGTTAATTTTAGATTCACCGAGCTCATTTGTTGCTCATTTATGATATCGTCAATCGATCATCAAAAAAGTTAAACGACTGCTCGATATCGCACATAGGCAAACATAGGGAAACAATTTGAGCAGGACAGTGGAACCCCTTATCACGAGTTTAATTCGTACCAATGACTCACTCGTCATGCGGGAGGCTCTTTTGCATACAATTTGTATAAAAAGTAAAATAACTGGATCCAGATCAAGAAAAGTGCAGGTTTATAAGGATTATATGCATTACATCGATTATATTGAAATTCTCGCCTTCACGAGCAAGTAAATCTAGAATGCATGCAAGAATACACTCATCAATACATCCCACACTTGTGAAACACACGCTTATTAGGGAGATACACTAACATACTAAAATAAACATTCTGACCACTTTCACGCCCGAAGACGCAGAGAGCCTCCAATATTGTCAAATAAGAAGGAAAGAAATGGAGCAATTAAACTGAAGACACTTTCTTACTTACTCCACCTGTCGATCAGCGCAGCAAACCTCTCAGCGTCGTTATTTGTTTCGAAATGAATTAACTGGACGTTGAGAGAATGCGCCCACGGGCTGCCCGGGCTTTTTTCGATATTTGTATGACTTCGTGAGTTTTGGTCTTGCAGTGGACGTTAATGTGTCACCTCCCTTACACTCTTCCTCCACATTTATACCTGCCTCTTTTGGAAATAGCTTGATATTTAACGATTCTTACTATTGAAACTCTCGAAATGATTACGATTTCTTATAGGTAACAAATATTACTCGTTATGAGGGGTATTCGCAGAGCATTTAGATTTGCTCGCTAAGCGAAAAAGAGGTACTCGTTGTGAAGGGTATTGTATAATATTATTGTATAATTAAACAACTTTTAATTTATAATGCTAATGCTCTTGATGATCGTTTGTTTAGCGACGACATAAGACCAGTGGTAAAAAATTAACAAATCAACTCAATCCGTTCTCGAAAGAATCAAAGTGTGCATTAAATCTGATAGCTATCACAATCATCGGATCATTATCGCTATATGCACGTCGAGTTTGGTAAATTCTAGACGTGATTTGTTTCATAAACGTGATTTGCGCCGTTTCGCGACGAGTAGCGAGATAGTTCAAAAATTGAACACCAGTCAACAGTCCAAACAGTTCAAACATTAAAAATCTGCACTGGCTCGATCTTATTCGACCATAACGAGGACGATGTGCCCTAAACTACTGAGGAGTCTTTTAGGATGGATCTGATTAGTGATTTGAAGAATGTGACAAGAAAATGTGGGTCAGAGAATTCTCTCGACTGCCTGCGTATAAATCCTAGCATTTTGTTCGCTCCACTAATAATTTTGTTATGGTGCATATATAAGTCAAGTTAACGGTCAAGAGTAACTCCTCAGTCTTTTACTGCACTTGCAGTATTTAAACGCTAGACAATTAGAACGGTTAAACGACATGGACTAACATTCATCAACAGAAATTTGTAGGTCGTTGTTTAGGCAGCAGTCAGAAATAAAGTAGATCAATGATTGCAGAACAAGTCAATCACCAACACCTCACAGGAAAAAAAAGCTTGAAATCGTCCGCATACAATGAACATGAACTATGAACAAAACCACAAGGGTCCAAGGTTACTACGTCTGAACTACCTAAGATGTCCTTAGTGCCACTCCACTAAAAGACTAGAAAAACCAAGTTGAGCAAGCTTCGCCCACAGCAATTCTCCCGATCAAAAGCGGCCTTAAGGTCAGTATAGATGACATCCGTCTAGGCTTCCGAAACGAATGCAGCGTGACAGTGAGATACAAACTCGACTAAATTGGTGGTCATACTTCTTATTTGGCGTAACGTCCTACGCGGATATGCCGGCCTATACAGACTTTTGAGACTCAATCATCATGATGGTCAAACTGCGACGAGGAAAGAACCCGCGTTGTTATCAACAAGCGGCAACAGCTCAAGAGTGAGTTCTGAACGACGACTTCAAAAACCTTAGCACCTGTAGTGAAAGAAGTAATGCCACGGTAGTTTTCTACTAAGGTTTTATCCCCCTTTTTATACACAGCAAACATGTTCCATGCGCCTAGAAATATATAAGATACGAGTGAGAGGTCCGACCGAAACTTCGCTACATTTGGCAAGAACTGCGGTCGGAAAGCCAATTAGTCTAGGGTTGTAAGAGGGTGCGTCCTGCTTGAGCGCCCTTAGCACAGAATCTTTATTTATATTTTTATTGTTATGCCACGCACATCACCAACGACAACGTCGGAGGGCACGTTGTTTAAGAGCAGCGTTCACCGAGAAGCCAGAAGCTTCCGTGGCAAACGCGTTCATGAAAAGATCGGCAAATAAATGGCAGGAATCCTCTTTGTTACACGAATATGTTCCATGATAAGAGCCTTTAGCTGTCAGGGGGCTGTTTTTTCCAATTTGTGTAGACATTCCTCCAAAATTTTGTCGTTTTTTTTACAGTGGAGATCCGTTTATCCGGGCTTCATGGGACTTGACCTCGCCCGGATAAGCGAATAACATGGATAATGAGTCAAATGATATATTTTATCACCAATTCCTGATTAATTTTTGGAAAACTATCTTAGTTTTTGATAAAAACAACCCAGTTTTTATTAATTTCATGCAATATTTGAAATTTGCCTTGAATTATCGGGTCTTTTGTAATGACAATGTGCTCTTCTAACCGCTTTTTCAAATATCCTCCTCATAACGCAATGTCACCATTGTATTGAACTGTCATTTCTCAACAGCACGGATAAACGGACAGCCGGATAAAAGGTACCCGTATAAACGGCGCTCCACTGTATTTAGGAAAACTGTATTAGAATCAAAATATGAGAATAAAGTTGTATATAGCTTCTATAAACATTGTGGGCAACGATGACCCTCAATCTCGATTGCTGTGTTCTATTGTTTTGATTAAACCGATAACAGGATGATTTTTTTCGTTTTTAGCGGTTTAATTGAGCATTAAACCCACGGTGGATCGTGTCGTAGACGTTTTATAGGCGAAAATTCAGATAAGTGTTCCTTAAATTTCCAGTTGAATACACTGGCGCGTTAAATGGTGGGCGGACTGGGCGGCCGCCAGGGGCCCCGGCGATCTAGGGGGCCCCCGTCATTGTGGATGTTCGACTTTGTATCTGTTTTCACGCGAAAAATGCTATCCACATCTCAAACCTGAGATCGTGGAGCGTGCCTGTTTTTAACGCAAAAACTTAAATTTTCACGCGGGGCCCTACTCAACTTTTGTGATCAACTGACAAAAAGGGGAAATCGGGAAGAGGTGGTATTCATATGTGTAAAAAGGAACTGGGCCATGTTATAATAAAATGATGTTTTATCATTATTTACATACAACTTTTTGCGTGAAGACAACATAAAAAACCTTTACAGCTATAATGAACCAAAACTCAAAGGTGGTTTACGGAGCCCCAACGATTATGTGGACTCTTCGATGAAGGGGCCCCGTCGGAAAGGGCCCCCGTCGGTAAGGAGGCCCCGTCAATAAGGGGCTCCGTTCGTTTGGTGTCTTGGTGTGGATGGTCGGTGCACGAGCTCACCAAAAAAAAACGCGGAGACACTTGTAGCTAAAATCCAATGCACGGAACACAGAACAGAACGCTGCGTTTAACCACAAAGAAAACCCGTAACAACAGCCACAAGCACACATCATACATAGACACAAATTTAAAGGCCTTTAAACAAAATTTCAATACACCGGCTCATAATCGGAGAAATTAGCAGGAAAAAATTGACACCAAGCTCGCGCCGCTTTTAAAAGCCTAGGAAGGTCGTTTGGTCAACGGTGCTTCAGTGGGTTGAGGATTCATTCGAGAAATGGTTAAATCGATGTCATTGTGTGCGCTCTTGGCTGGGATTAGTGTTGGGCATTTTGCGCGAGTGCGCACTGTGCGCACAGCACACCTCAATGTGCGCACTGCACAGCACACTTTGTACTGTGCGAGCACACTTCGCACTGTGCGCGCACTCCGCACTGCGCGCGCACTTTTCGCACACTCCGCACAGTGCGCGCACTTTTCGCACAGTGCGAGCATAGTCCGGTGATCGATTCTTGCAAGAAACCTCACCCCACTGGAGTGCCGTTTACCTACGACCTTCACAGTTCATAGTTGTTTTAAAGAAACTCGTGCTTGGTGTCAGCCGATTTTTCCTGATAATTTCTCCGGCTACGGACCGGTGTGTTGATATCGTGTTTTCTGCGCTTTTAAATTTTTGTCTGGGTGTGTTGTATGCATGTGGTTGTGTAACGGATTTTCGATGGTGGTCAAGCGCAGCGTTCTGTGCATTCGATTCTCGCAGCAAATGTCTCCGCGCGGTTTCGGTGTGCTCGTGCACCGGCATATCCACACTTGCAAAGAATTATGTTGTTTCTCGCTCTACCCAAGGCCTTGGGCCAACGATGATTAAATTGTATTGATTTCAGCAGTGCGTGCGTGTTTCAGCGTTCTGCGCTTCTGCCATGCGTAAAAGGGTGGAAAAGAAGAGCGAGGAATGAAGTGCAGTCTCTCTCTCTCTCTCTTTCTCTCTCTTTCTCTCTCTCTCTCTCTCTCTCTCTCTCTCTCTCTCTCTAATGATATGTCATTGGTTGCTTTGTGTACGTTCGACATACATTTGACAATGTTGTATTGGGATTTTACGAATTGGAAATGAAGCTTACAGTTGAAGCTTGAGTTAGTTAGAGAAACCCCGTATTTTACAACCTGGTTTGAGAACCTGTACGACAAAAGGCGGTTTGTCAAAATATGCTCAGTATTACACCACCTGACTTCCTATAATATAGTACGAAGTGTGCTCGCACAGTGCAAATTGAAGCAAGTGAAGCTTCCACTGTGCGAAGTGCGGAGTGTGCTCTCACTGTGCGAAGTGTGCGAAAAGTGCGGAGTGTGCTCGCACTGTGCGAAAAGTGCGCGCACTGTGCGGAGTGTGCGAAAAGTGCGCGCACTGTGCGAAGCGTGCGAAAAGTGCGGAGTGCGCGCACAGTGCGGAGTACCCAACACTAGCTGGGATGAACTGTCCTGTTCTTGTATACGGGGCCCCTGCTACCGCTTTGCGATTGTGTGCCGAAAGCAGACTGCTGTTTAACACGAAAATTGGTATTCACATTCCTGGCCTGGGACAGTGGATTGTGTGTTTCTTTTAATGCAAAAACTAAAATTTTCATTCTTGGCCCTAATCGAACACATCAAGTTTGTGGACCGAAGAGAAGTGGAAATGGGAAAGGTTTCAGTTAGAAGGAAGGGGGTATAAAAATACTCAAAGGGGGAAGGGTATAAAAATACTCAAGGAACCTATGGACCTTTATGGTTTTTATCGACTATTTCATATTTTGCGAATACAGTCTGTTCCCGAGTTACGCGGTTCTCGACTTACGCGGATTCGGAGATACGCGGTTTTCTAAATTTGACAGATCAAATATCAAATCAGTACAATTTACTTCAAGTTCGGAATAAATTGCATTTTTGCTAACAAATTGAAACCGCTAAAAGCCAGATATATTAGAATTTTCTGCACGAATCATAGCAAATAAATGATAAAGTGTATAAAAGTATTAATTTAAATCAAAAACTACGAGTAATGAATAGTATTTAGTCAAAAAACGTGAAATTCGACTTAGGCACGTGTCTGTGCTCCATCGCATGCGATTTTATCGCACGTGCTGTCAAACGCTTTTTCGTATAATATTGCGATTATTGGGATGATTTTAATAATAAAACGATTATGAAAAATTAAGTTGAGATTGTTCCTACAAAACACCACACATTTAGTTTGACAGTTAAAATCGGATGCGGCGTCCGACGAAATCAAAAAAATTTGATTCCGTCGTACGACGAAATCGCACGTCCGACGTTATCTGTCAAATCTCATATAAAATTTTGACAGGCCTTCCGATAAAATCGCATCCGATGGAGCACAGACACGAGCCTTACGCAGATATTCGAGTTACGCGGATTCGTCGGGAACGCAGAAACCGCGTAACTCGGGAACAGACTGTATATTGTTTTGAGCTGTGGGTATGTATCGCAGCGTTCTGCGCTTCCAACTAAGATAAAAATATTGCACATGTTAAAAAGGCAAATGTTTTCTGCTTCTGATAGTAAATTGCTTCTGATAGGTCTGGTAGTTATAGTAAATCTGATTGTAAACATAACCCCCGGGGAAAAATGGGGTTATATTGGGTTGACAACGCCAAATGGAAGGGGCCCCTCAATCGACGGGATCATCAACGGGGCCCCAAATGGCTGAGGCAATGGAGATTGTTCTTCGTATTATGGCTGTGTATGGCTGTATGTAGATGCAGCTGTAACGGTTTTTGGTCTTGTTGTACAGTCTGTTCCCGAGTTACGCGGTTTCTGCGTTCCCGACGAATCCGCGTTACTCGAATATCCGCGTAAGTCGAATTTCACGTTTTTTGACTAAATACTATTCATTACTCGTAGTTTTTTATTTAAATTAATACTTTTATACACTTTATCATTTATTTGCTATGATTCGTGCAGAAAATTCTAATATATCTGGCTTTTAGCGGTTTCAATTTGTTAGCAAAAATGCAATTTATTCCGAACTTGAAGCAAATTGTACTGATTTGACATTTGATCTGTCAAATTTAGAAAACCGCGTATCTCCGAATCCGCGTAAGTCGAGAACCGTGTAACTCGGGAACAGACTGTAATTTCATCATCGTTGGACCAAAGCGTTCGATCAAATGCATAGAACGCTACGCACAAGTTGGGTAAAGCGAAAATCCGTTACAAGAGATGCCTCACGCAAACTACATGCACATACGACATTACAAAGGCTCCGAAACCGATCTCAACACAACGGTTCGTAGCCGTAGAAATTAGCATGAAAAATTGGCTGACACCAAGCACGCTCTTTTTATCTGTTGAGGTTTCATTCAAGAATCGATTCCGATGTCGATGTGTGCGCTTTTTAATTTGGCCTGTGTCTATGTTATCACGCAAAAACTAAGAACTCGTGCCCTGGCTAACCTTTGGGGCCCCAGTCAAAATTGTGGACTGGACGAAGTGATGGTGGAAAGGCAAGCTGTTGAAGGGTTTGGGTCAAATTTGGAAGGGTCGACGGAAAGGAAATATCGATATGAATGATCGCGTTAAATTTGAACTTATTAAGCTATCGGCAAAGTCCGGCCCGCCACAATATGCAGTCTGGCCCGAGAAAATATTTGCGCGATTTTGAAAGATAGGAAGATCCTATTCATTAAAAATTAACTGAACATATTTTAATATGACAATTCATATCGTAGAACTCTTCCAAATTTGATCACCATAACATGGATTGTCGGACCAATCAATATGGTAAAATTTGAGGAGAAATTAGAAAGTAGAAACGAATAATTCCATAAAAACCCGACTGTTGATTTTACGAGAACAATGGTTACACACTATTGCTTTTTAAGGATGCAAATATTTCTAGGAGCTTGTTTTTTTTTAAGAAATGCGCTATCAATTTGTCTGACCTTGCCTTACTTGTCCGTGGCCTCATAATAGTACTGAACGATTGTACGTTTGTCTCGATAATTTTTCAGCTGTTAAGGTTTTTGTACCATCTTCAGATATATCCTGAAACAAATTTGCAACATGGAAGGAAGGGTACATTGAGAAGCGATATTGCGATTTTGCTTAATTGTTTGGAACTGTTTATGACTTTTGCACACTATTCTGCTGACTCTTAATTGAAGAATCTTTATAATCAATTTTAGAAATTGTAAGTTAATATAACGAATTTGAAACTTGCTTGGATGATATAATACTTCAAGAAAAACAACAATATAACCAATCGCATTGTTTAATATCATAAACCAGTTATTTTGTGTATTAACTGTAATAATATAATAATGTATGTGTAAAAAAATGCATTTTCCTGGCCCTCAACTCTCGATCATTTAGAAAGCAGCTGATCTAAAGCAGTGGTCTCCAGCCTGTGGTCCGCGGATCACTTGAGACAAACATACTGCAATACAGGGTATTTCCAGTTACTTTCGAATGAAAATATTGTTTTCCCGCGTGCAAGAAATTATCGCTCTGACCGATTGAAAATGAAGTGGCCGCAATTCGAAGCAAGACGGTACTTCAGTATTCATTGTAAAGGTAAACACCAACGTAAAAGCAAAATATTGTTTTCATGTTATGCTCACGATGACGATTTTAAATCAAATCGTGCATACTATGAAACACGAGCTGAAAACTGTAAAGTAGGAAAGAAAATATCGTTCAGAACCATCGTTCTTGTCAATAAAAGTCAAACGTAACTAGCTTAGCGAGAACGATAACTTTCCGACCTTTAACTTCTTTTGAGTATAAATATAACCAACTCCGATCATGGCAAGTCAGATTTGTTCGGATTGTCAGGATAGGACTAAGCCCATCCATCATCTATCGATTTCTCATTTAAGGAGTTTACTTATGTCCTCCTACCCAAGGTAAGCCCTCTAAACTCCAACGTCCTAAAGGATCGCCTAGACGATCAAGTGTCGAAAGTCCGCTTCGAAACAGTATCCACGTTACCCAAAAATTTGAACATACCACAAAGCTTTTCTGATGTTACTGATTGTTTAGTCATTGATATCGATTAAAAATTGGCGAAAAAAAGGAATTGGTGTTTTTGTAGATGCGCAGGGTGCCAGTCCATTCTGCTCATGTTCATCTCTGTTTCATAAAGTTTCATACAGATGTAAACTGTATTTTGTCGAGAAAAGTTTGTTGATTTGGTATGCACTCACGGTTACCACGAAATTTCAACAAGAACAGCAAAGTGGTGTGAAGATTTTTCTCAACCAAAACGTTAATCCCGCAAGCCGAATACGCACCTAAAATTTTATCGGGGTGTCTGTAAGTAACCGCTTACCCAAATCAAGTTTTTGTTTATCACGAGCAAGCGGGCATCGTATTATGTTTTCTTTTAAGGCTCAGACATGTCGGTTTGACAGAATAAATAGCTGCATTTTCAGTAATTTATTTTACTGATATTCAGTGAAACGACAAAATCATGTATTACTCAATAGCTTTCAGTAAAAAATGTAACTGCAGCAAACTTAGAAAATTTGCAGTGTATGATTCGTACACCATTTCACCCCCCCCCCCTCCCCCTAACTCCGTCGATGGATTTGGTGATGGGGCCCCGTCTACCATAACGCCTAGGGCCTCGGAGAGGCTTGACCCGCCACTGGTTGAATACATCGCATGCACGGTTTAAGTCCGGGTTTCCCGCAAGAAATGACCAGAGGATTGCAGTAGATCATTTAGAAGAAAAGCATTAATGCGGCTGTAGTTGAACATGCCTCATTCTTGATGTGATGTTTTGCCCTCCACGTCCGGTAATTTATTTATTATTTATTTATTTACTCCATTAATTGCATCTGGCTTCCGTAGCCTACATAAAATAATTAAGGGCCCATAAGTTTATAGTTGTATTTTAAAGGGTTCTCACTACAAGAGAAGGATACAACAGTGCATTTACTGACGTTAACAGACAACATATTCGCAGAATACCAAGATTGGAACAGCAAGACAGAGTATTGCAGTTTAAAAAAATTACTACTATTTCTGATCGCAGAGTACATTTTTATATCGTCAGCATATAATAACATTGAACATTCCGACACTGCCAAAACTACGTCGTTGATGAAGATATTAAACAGTAACGGACCAAGTATGTTTCCTTGAGGGACACCAGCAATATTGGAGTAATCTTGCGACATACTATCTCCTATCTTGATGATCAAGCTACGATGGCAAAGATAAGAGACGATCCATTTAATCAAATCACAAAGGACGCCAAGTTTTCAACAGCTTCTATGACAAAGTAAGATGGTTAACGCGATCAAAGGCCGAATGGAGATCGGTGTAAATAGCATCGACCTGAGTGCCTTTATCAAGATGCAAGTAGCAATAATGAAAGAATTGCACAAGGTTGGCAGCTGTAGAACGGCTGGGGTAGAGGCCATGTTGAAGTGGAGTCAAATAGTGCATCACGCCTCGAAGTAGATGTTTTTGAACAAATATTTCAAAAAGCCTGGCTGGCTGCCGACCGGTCAGTCTACAGCCTGAAAAATCAGTTCACCTCAAAGAACCTGTCGCGACGGACGAAGCTGGGACTATATAGTACCTATATAGTACCAGTACTCACATACGCCTCTGAGACATGGACACTGTCCATATCTGACGAAACCCTCTTAGCCACGTTCGAGAGGAAGATGCTCACAAGGATACTTGGCCCCATATGTGTGGAAGGACAATGGAGGAGCCGCTATATTGACGAGCTATACGAGATGTACGGCGACCTCACT
Source organism: Anopheles arabiensis (assembly GCF_016920715.1). Lineage (NCBI taxonomy): Eukaryota > Metazoa > Arthropoda > Insecta > Diptera > Culicidae > Anopheles > Anopheles arabiensis. The sequence continues at coordinate 24,804,207 of NC_053519.1, read as the reverse complement.
GTCGTACAGCGTATCAAGCTCGCCAGGCTCCGATGGGCTGGCCATGTTGTAGGCAGGGAAACGGAAAACCTAGACCGTAACGTGTTTTTAGGCCGTCCACAAGGACAGAGATATAATATTCAAATGAAAAAATGCCACCAGTCTGCTTCAACTCTCTTTACCGCATGCATTAATAGCTGGCATCGCGAAAGAATTGGTTTAAAATTAACAGTCGTTAAAAATTAACCAGAGTCGTTAAAAATTGCTAGAATTTGGCATCGCGAACGCATTGAGTTCATTTGTTAATTTTAACGACTATGCCGCCGTTAAACAAACGACTGTTAATAGCGTATGCGATACAAATTAACAATCGTTTTATTATACGGCTCGAATTTTTTCCCCGTGTTTACCTATATGCGATATCGAGCAGTCGTTGTTTTGAAGGTCGTTTATTTTAACAGGAATGAACAACAAATGAACTCGGTTAAACCAAAATGAACGACTGTTAAAAAGAGTTCATTTATTCGCGATGCCGACTTATATTGCGTTCGGCATTCCAGAAAATTCACTCGCACGTTCATTGTCTTCATTTTGGTATCGTTTTGCTAGTAACATTCCGCTTCGAGTCCACGATGTTATGTTTACTTATATTTGCACTTTATTTAAACTCTTGAAATAATAGCCGGCATCGCGAATAAATGAACACATTTTAACAGTCGTTTAAAGTTCATTTTGGTTTAACCGAATTCATTTGTTGTTCATTCTTGTTAAAATAAACGACCGTCAAAACAGTTAACGACTGCTCGATATCGCATATAGGCAAACACGGGGAAAAAATTCGAGCAGTATAATTAAACGACTGTTAATTTGTATCGCATACGCTCTTGACAGTCGTTTGTTTAACGGCGGCATAGGACCAGTCGTTAAAATTAACAAATGAACTCAATGCGTTCGCGATGCCAAATTCTAGCAATTTTTAACGACTCAGGTTAATTTTTAACGACTATTAATTTTAAACCAATTCTTTCGCGATGCCAGCTAATACATGATGATATTGCGTACAACACTTTACAACGTAGGCCGCGCGCCAGCCGCACCGAGCGCCCCTGTCGAGACCCAAAGGTCAAAAGCCGAAGATTTTTTTTTTACCTTTCGCTTTTTCTATCTGTCTCTCGCTCTAATTTGAGTGATTCTCTCTTCGTGAGTATCCACGAGCCCCCTCGTGTGGTTGTTGTAAGTTGAAACCGAAACCCCCTCGTGCGCTGCCAAAATCAGCGAAGAACAAAATCGAGTGGCTGAAGGGAAAACACGAAAAAAAAAATGATGAACGAGTGTGCTGTGACAATAACACACACGCGCGCACAAGGCGACACACGAAATCTGGTGTGATACCGGCTTTCGGTGGAGCAAGTACACACATGCACGCATTTGGCCACACCGGCGCTCTGTTCTAGTGCAGGTAGTTTTCTGCTGTCCGCGGTGATATTACACACAGCCACGCACTTGGCGATACACGCTGTGTGGTGGACGTTCAGAATTCAGTGGTGCAAATACACACAGGCATACACTTGGCGACACACGCTCTGATGTGCGGTGAGATTTGTGTTCTGTGTCCAGTGGTGCAAATATACACACACACGTACTTGGCTACACACGCAGTACGGCGCGGTTGGCTTGGCAGAAGCGCATACACACATTAACGTAGTAGGCTTCACTTTCAGTCCAGTGAGGTTGGTCCTTCTGTGGTGTTTCAGCGCTTGGTGGTCAGCGAATAATCTCCGTAAAAAATGGAGTTTTGTTTGATTTGAGGTAAGTAAAAGTAATTAAAGTTATCAACCAATATCCTTTCTTCTAATTGATATCATTTTTCTTCCATTTCATGTGTGATTCACGGCGAAAACCAGTGTTTGTGATGTGCAAATGCTGGTGCAAATGTCTGGTACAGTGGACAGATGACAACCATGATCAACAGCGGTGGAGTGCAGAAAGTACGGTGAAAATGTTGCGTTTTATTCAAGGAACAGGCGACAAAAGTGTTTGTAATATAATGTAATTTGCGAAGTGTTGACCGTGTGTGAAATAGTTGTTAGTGCTTCTCATTACCACGCAAACAATGAGACCCCAAATTTTGAGTGATTCAGGCCGAGGGGTATGAGGAAGCTTGAGGAAGCAAGGAGAAACGCGCTGCGATGAGAGTTCGCATTCTGTTTTACACATGCGCTTCACTAACACCAATACAAATACCGTGCTTTGACGAGCCGTCTGTGAATGTGTGTGTGTCGTCTTTCAGCGAGCTCACCAGCTTGGATCTGCTCGTCACATCGTGTTGTCTCGCTTACACTACAGCATCGAACCATCGCTCCGTATGCCCCCCCCCCTCCTACGCGTACAAAACCACCAGTACAGCGCAACGCTTTGCCGGAGATGGTTGTGCGCGTTTGGTTCTAAGTCCCGCGCGCAGTGTTTGTGCGTTGATGCGCATTTCGTTGAAAGTCTCGTGCGCCGGTGTGTTTTGGTGAAGTGTGCAGTGTATAAACAGTGTGCACAGACGCACATGTAGTGCGTGGATCGACAGGTAAGAATTTACTGAACAGAGTCAACGCAGATTGTCGACAAGATTCCCGCAGCCTGGCTCGACCCGGTACTTTGCTGTATGACGTCATTCGTGAGTATGAAGGATTCTGAATGTGTTGTGAGAGTGTACTTTATGTTTCAATAAAGTGTTTAATGAAATAAAAAATGACCGTGTTTGTGTTTGTTGTTAGAATAAGTGCGCATTTGCGATCGTGTCTATTCATGAAAGAAAACGAGAAACGAAAGAAACAAACATCTTTGGATGTGTTCGTAGCATGACTGGAAAGAACACAAACACATTGAGAACTGCGGAGCGCACCGTGCGTTACGGGTGGGGAGGGGGAGGGCTCGCGCGAGGGTGTAACTCATTCGTCGAAGAGACACTGTATTTCGACAGCGTCACTCAAATCACTCAAAAAATACACTCATTTTGCCGGACGGGTTGTCAGTTTTTCTCACTTTGAGAAACTGATATTGCCACTCATGCTTTATTTGGAGCTTTAAATAGAAAATATATATTTTTTATTGCATTTTTTTTCAATTATTAACATTGAATACATTTTCCAAAGTGATTACCGAAAAACAAATAGCACAATATTCACAATATTCAATATTCACAATAGCTATTCTACATACATGTCCAGGAAAATAGAACAACCTTCTATCGGATGAGTTTATATCTCTCATCCATAAAATATTTACAAAAAGTATATGTATATGTATATGTATATGTATATGTATATGTATATGTATATGTATATGTATATGTATATGTATATGTATATGTATATGTATATGTATATGTATATGTATATGTATATGTATATGTATATGTATATGTATATGTATATGTATATGTATATGTATATGTATATGTATATGTATATGTATATGTATATGTATATGTATATGTATATGTATATGTATATGTATATGTATATGTATATGTATATGTATATGTATATGTATATGTATATGTATATGTATATGTATATGTATATGTATATGTATATGTATATGTATATGTATATGTATATGTATATGTATATGTATATGTATATGTATATGTATATGTATATGTATATGTATATGTATATGTATATGTATATGTATATGTATATGTATATGTATATGTATATGTTGATGTATATGTTGATGTATATGTATTTGTATATGTATATGTATATAAGTTTAGATGTATATGTGCATTTATATTAGTTAACTTTTTATCGAAATTATAATTTATAACAACTTTATTTACTTAATTAAAGGAGAACAAGAAATTACAGAAACATGTTCCACTACAACCACTTTATTTTACAAAAGTGATGGCAATAGCAGTGCGCAACACTAATTTAACGAAAGCAGCCAATCTTTGAAATGCGCTTAAGACATCCGAAAGTCAAATGCATCGGAACTTGTCAGCAGACATACGAATTATAGGGTATATTGGAAAGAGTCCCCCGCATAACGGTGAAAAGGAACGGATAGCACTGGTTATAAGGGCGTCCACACGTGCAAAAAAATGTGCATATATATATATATATATATATATATATATATATATATATATATATATATATATATATATATAAATTGGCTGTGAATATTGCAATAAATTTATATATATATATATATAGATATATATATATATATAAATAAATATATAGATATATATATATATATATATATATATATATATATATATATATATATATATATATATATATATATATATATATATATATATATATATATATATATATATATTTGACACATGTTGCTACATTTTCTACAATGTTTTGAACGATAACAAAATATGAAAGCGTTTCTACTGAATATTTTCTACATGCGTTTTGGATGGTATTGAACAATGTTTCTGAGGCGTGTATTGCGCTTTGTTTGCCATCGTGGAACTTTCTAATGAATAATTCTATATCGCTGGGGCTATAAGAGCTTTTTGAAATTGTTATTCGTTTTTGATTGGTGAACGGTACGTCTTCAATAATCCTTTCTGGTTGTGTTACTTTATATATTATTTGATTTCTAAAGTAGTTTATTGATCGCTCTGTGAAGTGAATAAAAAAATCTTGCGAGCTTTTAGCAGAATGTACTGTATCTGTATCAGAAGGATTAGGGGTAGTTGATTCGATTTCGGTAGAAGAATCGATTTCATTATTATTTGTCTCAAGTTTTCTGCTAAGGGCGTCAGCGACCAAATTTTTTTTACCTGCTTTATATTCGACATCGTAGTCGTAATTTTCTAATGCAAGGCGCCAGCGTATTATTTTGGAATTTTTAGAAATGTCTTTAATGAAAATTAGAGGCTTGTGATCGGTTACCAATTTAAATTTACGGCCAAACAAGTATGGTTTAAATTTTTCGACTGCCCAGATAATGGCAAGAGCCTCTTTTTCTGTAGTTGAATAATTGACTTCAGCGTGGTTAAGTGTCCTTGATGCGAATGCTACCGGGTGATCTTTTAAATTATAGATTTGAGATAAGACTGCGCCTAGAGCATAATTTGATGCATCAGTTGTCAATACAAATGGTTTTGAAAAGTCAGGATAAATCAATACAGGATCCATGGTGAGAATTAATTTAGATTTTTCAAATGATTCTATGTACTCGGGATCGTAAATATTTAACTTGATATTTTGTTTCAGATATTTTGTCATTGGCCGTGTGATTTTAGCGAAATCTTTAGTAAATTTCCGATAATACCCAAGTAATCCTAAGTATTGCTTAATTTGTTTTTCGTTCGTTGGCAATTTCCAGTTGATTATTTCGGTGGTTTTGTTAGGATGTGGCTTAATGCCATTTCTGGTAACGATATGACCAAGGAATTCGCAATCTCTTTTTAAAAAATTTCATTTATGGATTTGGATTTTTAAGTTTGCCTTTCCGAGCTTCTCTAATACGAGATGGAGATTTGAAATGTGATTTTTTAAGTTACTGCCAAATACTATCACATCATCGAGGTATACGTAGCATGTTTTCCCTATCAGATCCCCGAGAATCGAGTTCATTACTCTTTGAAACGTTGAAGGCGCATTTTTTAACCCGAATGGCATTCGTAAAAACTCATAATGACCAGATTCGTTACTAAATGCAGCTTTTTCTTGTGATTCTGGGTCCATTTCTATTTGATGGAATCCGCTCTTCAGATCTAATGTTGAAAAATACTCGGCACAACCAAGATTATCGAGGATGTCTTCCACTTGTGGGATTGGGTATCTATCATCTATAGTAATGTCGTTTAATTTTCTATAATCTATTACGATTCGAAAGTTTTCTTTTCCCATCGAATCTTCCTTTTTAGGGACTACCCATATAGGGGCATTCCATGGAGATTTAGAATGTGTGATAATACCGTTTTGAAGCATTTCCTGTATTTTTTGTTTTACTATTGTTTTAGGGATACCCTTAGGTTTTAGTGTAAATTGGTCTATTGGTTGTTGTTACTATTTTATGCTTAACTTCTGTTGTTGCCGAAAGACTTTCATTTTCTCTTGGTATTATTCCTTTATGTTTTTCAATTACGTCCAACAACATTTTTTGTTCTTCACTATTTAGGTGATCGATTCTCAATGAATCTTTCAAAAAAGAGCAATTATTATTGATTAGGGTATTTAAGATTTGATACTCTTTTGACCCAGGTTCTATATGATATTTGTGGTAGCGAATGCTTTGATTCAGAAGTGTAAGTGTTCCTTCTTTGTAGTTTAAAACCGCATTAAGAGAGGAAAGCGTTTCGGTACCAATTAGCCCATCGAACGACGGGTGAAATTTGTTAATAGTTGGTAGAACAGGAACTCACGTCCTTTCGTGTGCACTTCAACCTCACCATACATATTTTTGCTTCTAGTGTTGGGGCATTTTTGAACGGTTTTGAGAATGCCTGGCCTCAACAGGTTTTTGTTAGCTCCTGAATCTACAAGAATATTCAAAAACTGATTATTCGAACTATGGTATAGTTTAAAATAGGGTAGAAAGTTGTGATTGCCTTTTGTTATTCCGCAGTTATCGGTTCCGAAGCAGACCAAAAATTTTCATCAATTTCACTTTCATAAGTTTCGTGATTGTTGACGGACCTTTGCGTTAGCTTGCTTCTGGTTGTAGTAGTGTTCATTGGTTCGTCATGAACGACCTTACTTGCATGATAGGATTGTTTTTTATCTGTATGGGGTTTCTCGTAACGCTGATTGGATGTTAATTTATAAGTATTATTAGTTGGTTTGTCGTTTTTCTCTATGACTTTCCCAAAGTCTTTCTTTGTTTTTAACATGCACAAAAAGTTATATACCTCTTCCACATCTTTCGGTTGTGCAGCTTGTACGTGACCATAATATTCTTCTCTTAGCCCGGCTATAAAAGCGGCTAAAGCATCCTCGTTTATGAAGCAGTTAATAGCTTCCCAATTGTTGCGATAAATTGGATTTTGCTTAGCAATGATTTTTATTTTATCTACCAAATCGTTGTGAATAGAATAATATTTGTGGATTGACATATTAGTCGACAGTTTCAATTGCCATAACTGGCTTTTGTAGGTTGAAAATGCAGAAACCTTTTCACCAAAAGCTTTTAATAGTATGCTTTTTACGGTTTCGAAATCATGTGGGCTGCCTTGTTGGCATAATACATCGTTTGCCCTACCTATGATTTTGTTACTAACCGCAATTTATCAAACCGCAAAATATCAAAGGGAACAATTGCTCTAAAAACATTTAAAGTCGTTTCGACTTTAGTAATCCATCCCAATAATTGTTTTCTATTACCATCGAAAGACGGCAGCTCTTTTATTGGATCGGGAATAGTAAAAAATTCGCTCGACTAGTGTGCGCGTGCACATGTGGTATCTCTTTAGACTCATCAGGGCATTGCTCTCTGTTGTTCCTTTCGCTTATCGCAGCCTCCAACGAGCCTTGACGTTCAGCTAGGTTTTGCAGGTAACCTTCCATGGCAGACAATTGCTCGCAAATTTGTTCCATGCTATCCTCACGCAGGGTCAAAGAATCTAAAGACAGTTCAATGGTATTGGTTTTACTTGATTCGGAAGATGTCGAATCCGTTTCGAAATCAGAATAACTGTTTCTAGCCTCCCACATGTAACACACAATCGCGCATACAAACACTATACACTCTTTTTTTATTTGAAACAGAGCGGTACGAAAAAACAATTGCTCAAGGGTCGATGCCTCTGTCGTAGCTGTACTTTATTCTTACAAATACTAGTAAGAGTTAGTACTTACGAAGGTCGTGCTGGGAAGCGTGTACATATATATATACATATAGATATATACACATATATACATATATACATATACATATACATATGTATAAATACATATGTATATATATGTATAAAATCCAAGAAATTGAATCAATCATCAATCAATATTGTATATTATTGTATTGTATTGTACAGTAGAACGTCGATTATCCGGGCAGCTCGGGACCGGGCGGATGCCGGTTAATCGATTTCCACGGATAATGGTCCAAGAAATGTCTATGAAATTCATTTAAAAAGTATAAAATTTACTGGTCTTACTAACAATTCACCTTAAACCAATCGATTAATCACTGATAGAATATTTTTTGAATCAAAAACAATATATTTAACAATTGTTCTTCATCCAAAACGAAGTTATAAAATATCAATAGACTCTAGATAGCTTCACAACAAATGTTTTTGCAAAGCAGACCATCGCAGAAAATGTTCGCTACGATTGGCCAATGGTCAAACTCATGCACACGGTTCAGCCGCCCGCCGGTTAATCCGCCCCCGGATAATCGACATTCTAATGTAAATTAAAATTTGATATACAATAGTTGCTGTCAAATATGCAAAAAAAATACGAAAGAAAAATACGAATAACATTCAATTGACCCTTTGACTGATTGAGAATGCACCCTGAACAGAATTCACATTAACATTTTTGGAATAGTTAAAAACAACTATTTAACAATCATTTGTGTTTTTCAAAACATTTACAAGTTATTAAGACAGATACAAGAAATACAATCAACATTGAAAATGCCTTCCGCTAGTGCTTCTTGATCTTCAGAAAATCAAAATTGATAATTTGTGATAAGGAAAACTCCTTCAGAAGCATCTTACTTCTAGATGTCTGGAACAATTAAGGAATCAGACTCAATCGATTCAGAACACTCAATACCTAGAATTTAAAAAATGTCATGATACCAAACGCTCTAGTGAAAGATTCACCTGAAAAGAAGTAATTTTCCATAAAACTGATGCAACTCAATCTGACCAAATAAATATCCTTAACACTTTAAGCGCCGCGTCATATAAATTCGCATGACGGTTTTGCTCACCGCTCAGCTTTGTATCTCACGCTCAATGATTCTATTGACAACGAATAAGGTAGGAAAGATAGAACGAGAACGACATGTGCTACTCCGCTTATCAAAATGAAACAAAAGAGTGCAAACAATCGCTCGAGAAAATGTAGCTCTCATCGCTCTCTTGCATGCGCTACGTGCTCACCAGAAAAACTGTGACGTCAGAACGGCGGCCAAAGTGCTAAAGAGCAAATGTTAAACAAAATTTCAGAAAACCTTTGAAAAACCTTTCAGAAAAAAACTTGCAATAGGTACGTTTTCACAGGCCATATCTTTCTTCCCTATTATTTTTGCGTTCACACACCACGAATATTCGCTGGATATATTTTTTTAATAAATAAATAAATGAATATAAAATTTAAAAAGTATTTGTAAACATTCGTAAAACAATCTGTTCGATGATGCAAGAAATGCACAATATACAACCGTTAGAAGACTTAGGGCTTGAAAGCGATTGAGAAAATATGTTATAACACGAAAAAGAGCGATATTTCTTTCGGCCTGCCTAAAGAATGCAAGCTAATATTTTTGATATCCATTCAGCTAGGATTGCTCGATAAAGATTTACCACAGGCTGCTAGACTTCCCCTTTATCAGTAAGGAAATGGGTTTGACCGATAAACAAACGTCACACGAAACGTAAACTCAAAAAGTTTATGCTTGATTTGTATAGAAGAGCATAAACTTCCTGTTACGTTCGCGATTATTAATTCCGTAACGAACGTGTCAAACTGTAATTTCGCGAGGTGCGCGATCACCATAAACTAGAAACCGGGAACGCTACGTGTAAAAGCGGAATAAATATGCGTCACAAACACTAACACACGGCACTCACGCGTACGTACACTTATGTACTATTTATCCTCGGAAAGGATAAACTAACACCCTGAAATTGTATGGGCTTCCGGGGGTATAAAAGGGACCGAACATTGAATAAAGAAACCATTCGGATTTTGCAACTCTAAGAAACCTATTTTAATTTTGCATATTCGGATCAGAAAGAAATCTCTCTTCCCTCTTCACCCCCTTCTGCGGCATAGGCTCCTCAAATTACTTGAGAGAGCAACTAGGGGGAAGGTTAATTATTGGTGTTGAACGGTTGAGAAGATCGCTGTTACCCAAGCGGGTTTGATTTACAAGGCCGCATCCTTCGCGTGGCCCACAGATCCGTTCGCCGTAGTAACATTTGGTGGCTCCAGCGAGGATTTTTCCTCACATTTGTATGGTAGAGAGATTTGCCCGTGGTATGAAAGCTTCCGCAAATTATCTAGCCTTCCACATTCTCACCGAAGAGAAATTGCTTCGCTCCTAGAGGAACCTATCCTCGCTCCAGAGGAAGCACTCACACTAGGAGGAAGACAGCAAAGCTTTCGATAGGATTGCTTCCGCTCTCCACCTACGCTTTTGCACTCACGCATACGGCTCCACTAACACGTGTACAGCTCCAGCGAGCTGCGTATGCGATACGTGAGAGAGCACTAAGAGAGAGCTCCAAGGGAGAGCCCTTGCGCACCGTTGAACCAGTGCGACATCGCACACCCTGATAAAAATCTGTGCACTATACACGCACACAAACTCATCGGCACGATTAGCTACGTCATGACTAAGAAGAAAAACCTTACCCCGTTCGTCGATAACGACAGTGGTAGCTGCCGCTCATGCAGCTGGGATGATGATCCCAATATGATCCAATGCGACGAATGCGATCGCTGGTTCCATATGGCATGCGCCAAACTGAGCCGGCTGCCTAAAGCGGACGAACCATTCTTATGTATTTAATGCACAAAAGATTATGCAAAGATTAAGGCTCCAGCGCCAACCAGCTCTGGCCAAGACACGGCCATCGCAGCCCTAATCGAAGCGCTGAAAGGTAGTAGCATTGACACTAACACATATCTCAAACGACTTTTGATCTGCTACCTGATTTCAATGGCAAGGCCAAAGAATGGTTGAAATTCAAGCGCGCGTATGAGGAAACGACTAAGCAGGCTAAATATACAAATGTTGAAAACATGAACCGGCTTCAGCACGCCCTTAAGGGAGCGGCGTATAAATGCGTGGACCGTTTATTTCTCGAGCCAGATAACGTGCCGGAAATAATTACGAAGCTCGAAGAGCAATTAGGCAGAGCAGAACTCGTGTACAACGAGCTGCTCCAAGACGTGCAAAACATACGTGTTGAAAATCAGCACAAAATACCTGATTTGTCCGACGCGATTCAGGACATGATCACTTACATAAAAGCAATAAATATGCCCATGTATTTACAAGACCATCGCCTCGTAAATGAGTTGGCTTGTAAACTGCCTACTGATAGGCACTTAAAGTGGATCGAATATAAATCCACCAATATCAAACCGGGTGTTCTTCCTTCGCTGGAAGATTTTGGCAAATGGTTGCTTCCTCAAGCAAAGGTGCTTAAAGAATTTCCAAAACGGCCAGAAAGGCCAAAACACTCGGTAAACGTTCACCAGTCTTCAGCGCACAACACAAAAAGACCGTTTAATCATAATCACTTTGGTAATGCACAAACAAATTCACCGGCCACTAACACATACGCAAGAAATGCAATCGATAACACCGCACATAATTGCACAGCCGCACGAGAATGCGGTCCACAAAGATGCGAAGAAACGCACCACCGATTGCACTTCACCGCCGATGCGGATGAGAATTGTCATCAAGAACAAAAAATACTTTGCCAAATTGTTCCGGTCGTGTTATGCAACGAAGATAAAACGCTGAAAACATTTGCATTGTTAGATGCAGGGTCATCATTTACGTTGATCGAGGAAGAGACAGCTAATCAGCTTCAATTAGAAAGGCCGACTCATGTTAATGGTGAAGATACAATCGTATGCAATCGGCTCTGCATTCGGGCGTGGGCAGGCCCCTGCCCAAGTAGCAACCGAAGCCTGTTTCTCCCAGTTTCAACCCCTTCATGTCCAAAAACTGCCTTCGCTCACTATTCCTATCCCATTTCTACATTCTACAACGTTTGTTGCGTTCTCGCTCATCAGGGTGTTAGTCAATTCTCTCTTGCCACACGAAGAGAATTCTCCTGCACACTTCGTGTGTTGGATTCTACCCATCCCTGTTGAACACACGTCATTTTCTTCCATCGCACTCATCAGGGTGTTTGCGCTTTTCCATCCAAGCCAAAGAGCGACTTCAGTGTGCTCTGAACCGTGGACGTGAGAGTGTGTGTTTGTGTGCTGCGTGAACTATTTTTCCTGCGTGAAACACTTTCCATACTGCGCCATCCGTGGTGTTCTTTCTGCTTCATCGGAGGACGAATTTTTATCATCTAATTGTTTGGGTAAGTGTCCTTTTCGAAGTGTCTAGTGCTATGTGACATTTATTCTAATTCTAATATTATTCTAATATGCAATGTTTTGCACATTACAAGTTTCAGATGTGTGCTGCTACCGCTAGCTGTTCCTCAAACTACTTAAAAAGTTTGACACTGTGTGCACAGGCGTTAGAGTTTCAATTGATCCTCAAGCACAAAGGTAAGTTTGTCACATCTTTAAATGAAGTGTAATCTTTTTAACAAAGTGAGTCTATTAATTGTGTACTTTCATCAACAGCCTTCATACAACACCGCGGTTGAGGCGCGCCAAATCTGATGACATCTTTCCTGATCCAAGCAGGCTGAACACGCGCACCACCACGGGCTCCAGCGCGGTGTGAAGAGGGAAGAAGAAAAGACAGAATTGGAAACAGCCGCGCCAGGCTTGCAACCACCGTGTGTGTGTGTATGTAAGTATATGAGAACACATGTGTGAATCCTCTTGTGGGAACTGCAAAAAGAAGAGAATAAAGAGTGTGAAGCAACTAGACTGCCGCAACCAAATCAAGAGAGTGAATTCTCATTTCAATCCGAAAAACTGGGAGAGAGTGATGACATGCGAGAGAGAATAAAACTAGAAACACGAGAGAGGACACGAAGCGCTTTCGGGTTTTTTTCGCCTTCGCGCACATTTTGCTTTATGCGCGCGAAAAAGTGAGCCTTGATCAGCGCGATGGCTCCCATACAAAGGCCTTCGGCTTTGATATCTGGGTGGTCTTGATTGCCATTGGCTCGTCGCTTCGGCCAGCATATCGCGGATCCAGATGAAGAAGATCGTGGTATATCGATCCGCGTACTTCACCATCATGAAGTTGTGGTTCCATAGTCTTCTATGGCACCCCTGCCATTGTGTGGGACACATCCCCACAACCCCTCACCACTACACACCGATGTAGATCATATTGAGTTCCCCGACGTCACCACGCAACGGTTTGTCGGATGGAAGTGCGACAACCCTGTCCAGGCGAATCGTCAGCGGATGGAGATGATGGTCAACCCACAACCATATGTACATCTACCGCTAACCAACAAGAAAGACGAGATCCTGTCGAGACGAGGAATTGGCTCCCTGACTACAAAGACTCTTCGATACAAGGGGAGACCTCACCGACGGAGAGCTTTGCTGCGGCCTGCGATTGGGCTAGCGAGCAACGCAGGCAGCCAGTGAAATAATCGCTCACTCTTTTATTTGCGTAATTCACGGGAATTAATTACGAGGGGAAGGATGTTACGTTCGCGATTATTAATTCCGTAACGAATGTGTCAAACTGTAATTTCGCGAGGTGCGCGATCACCATAAACTAGAAACCGGGAACACTACGTGTAAAAGCGGAATAAATATGCGTCACAAACACTAACACACGGCACTCACGCGTACGTACACTTATGTACTATTTATCCTCGGAAAGGATAAACTAACACCCTGAAATTGTATGGGCTTCCGGGGGTATAAAAGGGACCGAACATTGAATAAAGAAACCATTCGGATTTTGCAACTCTAAGAAACCTATTTTAATTTTGCATATTCGGATCAGAAAGAAATCTCTCTTCCCTCTTCACCCCCTTCTGCGGCATAGGCTCCTCAAATTACTTGAGAGAGAAACTAGGGGGAAGGTTAATTATTGGTGTTGAACGGTTGAGAAGATCGCTGTTACCCGAGCGGGTTTGATTTACAAGGCCGCATCCTTTGCGTGGCCCACAGATCCGTTCGCCGTAGTAATACTTCCTGTCAAAAGATTATAGGGTTGTGTGGCTGAAATCCAATTTACACTAAAGTTAACGCTTTGTGTTGCATCCGTAATATTCTCAGGCAGAATATACCGTGTGAGAACGTGGCTAATCGGAGGCAAAAAGCACCCCTCCGGACATTCAAATATACACAATAATTTTTCTTAACACTAGAACCACCGGATTTTTCAATCTTACTAGAACCGTCATATGAGACAATTTTGTCCCATTCGTTATGTATACATATTTAGACATGTTTATTTTGGCTTAAGGGTTTCTTGTGGTTAAATAAATAATAAATATCATAATTAGGTACCAAAAAACTTCATTAGCTACTTAATCAATATAAAAAATCGAATCGACTCATATCAACCCCATACCAAGGACATCGAGGCCAGTTTACTTTACATTAATATAACATAACAGGGCTTCTAGTGCTTAAACGCTTACCCTGCTATCAAAGAGAATGTAAAAGTGTGTGACTTTCAGGCGAGGAGCATGTAGAAGCAGAGGGAGACGGTTGGAAATACGTGGGATTGCTCGGAGGCGAGAGCGTGTTTTGTTTTCTACACAGTTTCTGCACTCACACAATTACAAAAGTGAGGATGTGTGCGTTCACTTTCAGCCAGCGCGCTCAGTTTGGTTTTCTCGCAGCGGTTTGCTGGGTCGGTGTCTCGCTCGCACTAGTGCAGCGAATGGTCCACGTGCGCTCCCTTTCTTGCTAACACGCAAAATCCTCAGTACAGTTCAAACCTTCGCAGTGTGAAGCCGCGCGCGTGTTAGCCTAAGTCCCGGACGCCCGATGTAATTTGAAGTGAAGTGCTGAAGTGTTATTTATTTCAATTCACATTATTACGGCTTCGGCCGTAATTTCAAGTGATGAAGAGTTGTGCGCATTGAAATAAAGCTGCGTTAATCTGTCTTCATTCATCATGTATATTGCACCAAGGCGCTCTATTGCACACTTATCCGGTCGTTGATGGAATATGCAAATATCGTATGGTGGCCAACTGCAGCGCGTCCGTTAGCTCGATTGGAATCAATCCAGCGCAAAATTTCACGATTTGCACTTCGCTCATGGAACCAAAGGCTCGATTACCGGACTAGGTGTTTACTACTCGGGCTACCCACCCTAAGTGAGCGTATACGAAAAGCCAGGTTGTCGTTCATCACGGGACTTCTCGACGGCCGTATTGACTCTCCGTCACTACTGGCTGCCATCAACCTGTACGTTCCGGCCAGGCCACTCCGGACTCGGGCAATGTTGGCCCTCGACAACCGTAGAACGCAATTTGGCTCCTCTGACCCGTTCCTACTCATATGCCGTTCTTTCAACGCAGTCAGCGACGCTTTTGAGCCGAGGATTTCGCCAACTGAGTTTAATGATCGTGTTTCTGTGTTAAACTTGGTTCCATAGTGCACATTTTTTTGTTCTATGTTATTGTAATCCATTGTAAAGAACTCATTGTAAAACATTGCTAAAATGGTTCGAGAGGGCATTACTGTCCATCGATATACAAATAAACATAAACATAAACATAAACTTATGTGATTTGCGCTGCTTTATATCAATGCATTTTAAATTTACAGCATTCACCATAAACAACGGGATACACGCAGTAAGACGGGGTATCTGCTGATCAGCTGTTTGTATCGCGAGAGCGCCCCGTGTAATTTGAAGGCAAGGGAGAGAGCGCTGCGCCGGTTTACTCTCATTTCTAAAAAAAAAACCACTGCCATTCGACTATGGCGGACAATACGAATTCGACCGAACCCCTTCCCCCTGTTTCTACATGCCCCTCGCCTGTAAATTTCACTCTCTTTGCCTGTCGGGTATAATTATTTTCACAGTAAATCTAGCCTTATAGCAAAATTGTTAAAAACAATCTAGTGATAAGGAGGGTGTTGAGACGTTATCAACAGGATTTATTCTTTCACCCGAATGTACAATAAATGTGAGATACACAAGCGTTTTTTAAGTAACGTTGGGTGGGCCGGTCTGGTGGTACAGTCGTCAACTCGTACGACTTAACAACATGCCCGTCATGGGTTCAAGCCCCGAATAGACCATACCCCAATACGTAGGACTCACTATCCTGCTATGGTAACAATAAGTCACTGAAAGCCAAGCTCACTAGTGGGCACAGGCAGACCTTGACCGATAGCGGTTGTTGTGCCAAAGAAGAAGAAGAAGAATAAGAAGAAGAAGAAGAAGTTTATTTTAGCTAAAACGTCGGATATCGGTGAAAGAATGGCTAAAGATCGTAACCTTTGCCACGTTCCAGAATATTCGTGCAATCGGGACTGCTCGGCCCGATCCTTATCAGCAGATAGCCACATGACTCCTCTTCGATAGTGTGTGCTCTATTGGGATTGAAGGAAAACTCCATTGTACCATCGAATTGGCGGTTAATATTTATTTTTTATTTTAACAGAGTGTTTTCATGATAACAAAACAAGTCTTTTGTTCGAAGTTGTTAGGGTCTACGCAAACGTATGTGGCTAAAAAAGGGGACAAAGCATGTTTCGAAAGCAAAAGGAATACCTAGACTAATTATTTCCAGCATCTATAAGGCCGAGAGGCCACGGAGCTTTCTCAAGCTGAATACATTAAATACATTTTCCAAAGTGATTATCGAAAAACAAATAGCACAATTGCTTATATTTCAGTTAGCCGATGCTGCATCGCCAATTTTCTCAAATATTCTCAAAGATTCTCAAAACTGATTTTGTTCCGATTCGACAAACGTTGAGAACGTAGGTTTCTCAAAAGCACTCATGAGTGCTTGAGAAAATGAGCGTTGAGAAACCCCATGGGTACAGGCAGACCTGCAGCCTATGAGGCCGCGGGGCCATGAGGTTTCTAAACGCTCAAGCACTCAAAACTCGTTCTCAGATGCAAAATCTGTTTGAGAATCTTTGAGAAAGTTGACGATGCAGCGATCGGCTAACTGAAATATAAGCAATTGTGCTATTTATTTTTCAAATATCACTTTAGAAAATGTATTCCATGTTTATAATTTAAGAAATATGCGATCAAAAACATATTTCCTATTAAAAGGTCCAAATAAAACTTGAGTGGCTATATCAGTTTCTCAGAGTGAGAAAAATTGACGACGACCATGAGCTCGCGTCTGAGAACAAGTTTTGAGTGCTTGAGAAACTTAAATGAGTGTTTGAGAATGTTTTCTCAGCTTGAGAAAGCCCCATGGCCCCGCGGCCTAAGAAAATCTTTAAGTACATTTTGACATACTAGTGTATGTGGATGTGAAGCATTTCTAGTTTTACGAAACCCATCGATTTGATGGATTTTAAACTTTGACGTGAATTACTAAAAATACCTTTTGTTTAATCTTGATTTATGCTTTTTGTAAATTTATTGTTACATACTATTCGTTTGTACCCAAATAACCAAATCGTCCTTAACCCACTGTAAAACCACTTCAAACCCACGTGGGTGGGTGGTGGTCGATTCAGTCGTTAACCCACCAAATTTTAGAACAATCGGAGCTGCCAGTTCCGATCCGATGTATTTATCTTGCCCACCCTTAACCCACCTTTTCCAAAAATGCTTTGAGGAAAAGTTTGGTCAAGGGTGGGCTAAGGTCAATATGCTGAACAGGATTTTAACTCATCGATTGATAACATTCATTCACTTACATCACGGCACTTCAACTTCAGCAATATTATTAGTCTATAAACTATGCACTGACCAGCGAAATGGAAGAGTTCATTCGCAAGTAAACAAACACACATATTGCTTCCTTTTCACAATTAAATAACATTTTAACACAAGTGAAACATGTTGAGCAAATAAATTGCCCGTGCCGATAATCACTTTGGAAAATGTATTCAATGTATTCAGCTTGAGAAAGCTCCGTGGCCTCTCGGCCTTATGAGTGCTGGAAATAATTAGTCTAGGTATTTTTATAACTTTCATAGATTATCGATTCGACAAACGCTGAGAACGTATACATAATATATATAAATATATATATATATATATATATATATATATATATATATATATATATATATATATATATATATATATATATATATATATATATATATATATATATATATATATATATATATATATATATATATATATATATATATATATATATATATATATATATATATATATATATATATATATATATATATATATATATATATATATATATATATATATATATATATATATATATATATATATTTATACACACACACATATACAAACACGCAAACAAACACAAGTAACGTGGTAAAACAAGTGCACGGTGCGATGACAAATTAGGGTCTTATCTGATACTGCACATGTTTCTATATGCAAATAATTAGATTATTGTAATAAAGAGATAACTTCTATTATTCTTTCATACAAATCTCATGCATAGGAGCGCCGTTTACCGAGTACCTTTTTATCCGTTTCTTCGGTTATACGTGCTGTTGAAAAAGGACTGTTCAAAACAAATGCATTATTGAACGCTGAGGAGGGTATTTGAAAAACCTTATGTAAGAGTATATTTTCATAATAAAATCGCTCTAATTCAGGGATCGGCAAAGTCCGGACCGCGGTCCAAATGCGACCCGCCGCAACATTCAATCCGGCCCGCGAAAGGTTTTGACTGATTTTCAAAGATGGAAAGAAACTATTCGTATACAAATTAGTGAATATCTTTTAGAATAACATACCATCGTACTCTTTCAACTTCAATTAAAGTACTATGGAATGATGGATCGTTTGGTATGTTCAAACTCGTGATCAATATCGTCGTAATGTTTACATGGAAACAAATGACTTTTTTTCGGCTGGCTGTAGAACAAAAACTAGGAGAGATAATTTCTTTACATGTACATCATTTGGAAGGTAATTATTTAAGCTTCCTTGGACAAATAAATCTAACACTTCAGGAGTTGCTTTTCATCAGTTATTCGGAATTTTCGCCACGATGGACGAAGACTTGCATGTAGGCATCCTAAGTTTTCGCGACAAAATTGTTAGTTTAGTTTAGTTTAGTTTAGTTTATTAATCGATGGACTATGAAGCCCTCTCGAGTCAAAATTTGTTTACATTACACATTAGATAACGAACAGAACATTTATATATTGTTATTGTTGAACGCATTCCGAACACTTAAAAGCGAAGTCAGTTCCGTTATCGTCATTCCAGGCTCGTAAATATCGTCAGCTGAATTTAAAAGACGGCACATGCAAAGAAGGGGGTTGCGAGAGCCAAACGTTGTTCGGGTTTCAGCGACTGCCAGCATTGGTCGGCGACGAAGTATTCTGGCAGGAACATAGAGGTGAATCCTTGAAAGTAGCTCGGGGCAGTCGATGGTTCCGTTTAAGATTCCCGTGATAAATGCCAGTCTGGCGTGCTCAACACGTTTGGCGAGAGGCGGGATCCAAAGCAGCAAACACCTAGTTCTGTAGTCGAGACGACGCGGCCAATCACGAAGGGTGAAGCGCGTTGCCTTCCGTTGGATGGACTCTAGCCGCGCAAGTGCCCGAGTAGATGCTAGTATATTCCAGCAGTGGTCTGATAAGTGCGCAGTACAGTGTCTTGAAACACATAGGATCACGAAGCTCGCGCGTCATGTTTATGACCAAGCCAAGTAGACGATTGGCACTAGCGACTACTTGGTCTATCTGTTCTTCGAAGGAGAGTTTAGCATCTAGGAGGACTCCTAGATCCTTTACACAGTTCAGTCTTTCGAGGTTCTGACCATCAAGCGTATAATTAAACAGCGCTGGAGCTCTTGAACGGCTGAATGAGATTATGGCGCATTTATCGATACAGACGCTTAGTGCGTTACGCTTGCACCAGGAGACAAATTCAGTCAAAGTGGCTTGAAGTTGAAGATGGTCCTCGGACTCACGGATTTCACGATAGATTTTAGCATCATCTGCGTAAAGTAGGCAACTATTATCCAGGAGTGCCGTGCACAAGTCGTTTATGTAGAGCAGAAACAACAGAGGCCCCAGGTTGCTGCCCTGGGGTACGCCGGAAGAGGCACCGATAGATCTAGATTGGTGGGATCCCATTCTAACTGCATATGAACGACCACATGAATATGATTTCATCCACTTTACCAGGGGTGGTGATAATCCAAGTCTATCAAGTTTTGCCAGAAGAATGTTATGGGACACACTGTCAAAAGCCGCCTTAATGTCCGTGTAAATGGCATCAACCTGCATACCATCATCAATGGACTTATAACAGCCGCTAATGAATTGCATCAGATTTGTCGTAGTTGATCTCTTAGGCATGAATCCATGTTGGTTGGTGCTGATGTATTTGCCGGCAGATGCTATTAATGGTTCATAGATGAGGAGCTCGAACACTTTGGCGCAGGCAGCTAAAGAGGTAATACCTCGATAGTTCACTGCTTCGTTTTTGCTGCCCTTTTTGTGGATGGGTGTTAGCCATGAGACCTTCCACAGTGATGGAAAGATTCCTGTGCGCAGAGATTCGTTAAAAATCTTAGTTAAAACAGGAGCTACCGATACGGCACAACGCTTGAGAATTGTCGCTGGGATACCATCTAGCCCCTCGGAGCATGACGACTTGAGACGCTCGATTTTTTGGGTAATTAGGGTCTCGGCGACGATAGGTAGCGTGACATGAATTGCATCTGCCGGAGTGTTCACGAGTGCGGAAGCAACAGCCTCCGGATTTGTGATGTTAGAGATGAAGCTATCCTCAAAACGCGTGGCGAACAGTTCACAAATATCTAATGGCGAGTGTGCACAATTATCCTTATACCGAATAGTCCCGGGGAGGCCAGTTGACTTGCGCATGTTGTCGGCAAAGCTCCAAAAGCGGCGAGGGTACTTTCGCAAGCTTCGTTCAGTGTGGCGTATATATCGACGATAGCAGACTCTATTATAACGTCGATAAAGTGCATGAACACCATTGTAGTAAAGCCGACACGGTGTGGATCGACTAGCGCGCAAATAGTCATAAGCGGCTCGCTTTGCTTTTTTTAGGGCATGTAATGTGCGGTCACCCCACGGTGGTCCGCGATGGGGCTTTTTAATAGGAGTACATTCACGCAATGCGGCCCGCATAAACTCTGAGAAATCGTTCGTGGCATGGTCAATGGATGTATAGTTGGATGTATGAGCATTCAAAGGATTGGTTGAAGGAGCAGATCAGTCTCTTGAGTTTAGTAAGGTCAGCACGTGCGTAATTGAGCTTTATTTCCGTAACAGTGGTAGCGTGATTCATAGACGATGCTGTGATTTCCAAATCAAATTCGAGCGGTGGGTGATAGCAGTCTATTGGCAGCAGCGGGTGCTCGCTGACGCGTATGAGCGAAGAAGTTGTTGCACTTGACCAATTTCCGTATGCAAGTTCTAAAATGCTAACTCTGGTTAATTTTTAACGACTGTTAATTTTAATCCAATTCTTTCGCGATACCAGCTACTGTTTGCCATGGCGAAACCAGTGGACTCGATTTCAGCTTCCTGATATGTGTGTTTATGTTTCCCAAGTACTAGCTAGCATCGCGAAAGAAATGGTTTAAAATTAACAGTCGTTAAAAATTAACCAAAGTCGTTAAAAATTGCTAGAATTTGGCATCGCGAACGCATTGAGTTCATTTGTTAATTTTAACGACTATGCCGCCGTTAAACAAACGACTGTCAAGAGCGTATGCGATACAAATTAACAGTCGTTTAATTATACTGCTCGAATTTTTTCCACGTGTTTGCCTATATGCGATATCGAGCAGTCGTTAACTGTTTTGACGGTCGTTTATTTTAACAGGAATGAACAACAAATTAATTCGGTTAAACCTTAATTAATTAACTTTAAACGACTGTTAAAATGTGTTCATTTATTCGAGATGCCGGCTACTATTTGACTGTTTGGCGGGTTGCATCGATCTCTTGGCCCAGATAACTCAATAATGTAGCCACTTGTACCTCTGTCAGTTGGTTACACAGAAATCAGTTGGTTTCCCTTTAAATTTTTTTGGAGATATTTTCGATCGTATTTGAAAGCAAAAACAAATATTTTAAAAAACCTTGTTGTTTTAAGGAGAACAACGATTCCACACTGTTGCTGTTTACGAGTACAACGATTTTCAAAGTCCTTTTCGATAAGGAATCAGTTATCAATTTATCTGACATGGCATGACTTGTCCATAAAGCATTTTTATAATTACTGAATCTATGTTTGCTTCGATAATTTTTCAGCCTTTCAGACAATTGTATCATCCCCGGAATATCTTCAATATTTTTTGCGGCGTGGGAAGATGGGGTCTTCAAGAAGCTATATCGATCGGTTTTTGTAATTTTTTGACTGATCAATTTGTTGGCCATCTATTGCTGATTCACAAATTATTAAAGGATACAATTCGTTTTTAAAGAAGGTATCTTTAATTTTGAACTATGCTTGGATGATATAATTACAGATAAACAACAATAACACCTAAATGTTTCTAAAAGATTAAAATGTAATAATTTAAGCGCAATAATAAAAAACGGCATTCTCCTGGCCCGCGGCACTTGATCATTTAGTAAAGTAGGCCCATTGCCTCAATAGTTTGCCGACCGCTGCTCTAATTCATAGCACATTTCAAATATTCTCTCTCTCTGTCTAGGTTTAGATTTTTTGTTACTAATTTAAAAATACAAATTTAAAAATACTCAGAAATTTGTGATAAAAAATATTCTTAGACTTATCCGTGTTATTTGAGTATAGGTCGGAGTATACCATCTCTGCTTTGTCACTTGGGATATGTGTGACAACATCGTACATCGCAAGGTTTTCCGCTGAACATAGTAGTAGGAGTAGAATATCCTGCTCGACAATGATTTAAGTTTTAACTTTTATATATTTTTAATTTAAAGAATCTGTTTTCTTCACTGTGATTCGTCAACATGATTACTAACAGTCTTTTTGTGGAATTGCGAGAAATAATCGATTTAAAGTCTTTAGCGGGGTGATCAAATCATAATTGCCTAAACTATAATCGAAAAACCTAACCCTTACAATCTGCTTTGTCCTTTGTCCTTTGCAAAAAATATTAAAGATACAATTGTCTGAAAGGCTAAAAAATTATCGAAGCAAACATAGCATATATAGCATACAGCAAACATATATAAATATATATATATATATATATATATATATATATATATATATATATATATATATATATATATATATATATATATATATATATACATATATATATATATATATATATATATATATATATATATATATATATATATATATATATATATATATATATATACTTAGATATTTATTAGATATATACTGCAAACCAAAAATCTCTTCTTACTATTTACTAGATTTCGTCGACAGTTTTGTAGTAGCATCTGTGTGTTTGACAGTAGGTCGAAGCAACCGGCGGTCGGAGTGAGTGTAATCAAACGGATTCAGCACTTCTTTAAAATCATTTTTTTATTACATAATTTTGTTGGAAATGGGGTAAATATGAGTGATGAGAGTGTTCATAAACTTATGTTAAACTTAATTACACACGTAGACAGTGGCTTAAATTCTTTGTGAGGTTAAATTTGCGCGTTTCCGATAGCTTGAGCTGTCGGCAGAAAATCTCTCGAATGCACTTTCCTGTTCGAGCAATACGGTACCGATTTTTACTTCGTCTACTCGAATCTGCCGATGAGTTACTCGAAGCGGAACGTCGCTAGCAAAACGATACGAAAATGGACATAATGAACGTGCGAGTGAATCTTCTCGAATGCCGAACGCAATATAATAGGCCTGATAATCAGTGATTAAACACATGTTTTTTTGTTGTTGTTTGTAGGAAATAATATTTCAGTTGTAATTAAAATTTGCTGTAAACATTCTTCTATGTTACATCCTCTACGCTACTACCCAAGTGATTCAAAACGCTCCGAAGTAGTAAGAAAAATAACATATGAAGTAGCCTTCTACTTCCCGTTCTACTTTGGTTGCTTAAAATCAGAAAAATGTAGAACATGTGGCTTCCAGGAAAGAGCAAAAATTGAGTTCTCGAGTGTACACACACACACACACACGCGACGACTCACGCTTACCGTTCTCTGTTCTACGCCCCTTCCTCCCTCACTCGCCCCACAGATCTATTTTAAAAAAATCACTTTCATTCGACGGCGATCGATGTGACGATGTGTGTCATCGTGTGTGTGTTGTCGATTTGGCCCGAAAAAACTTTTTCTTTCACACCATATCTCTGACTTGGAGTGTCGGCGTTCCGATTGAATCATTGCGACTTTGATCAGTGTCCGCAGTTAAAACGACCTTTTGTATTGTGTTGTACGTAGCGTGCGCGCCAAAATTGTAAGAGTGCGCGGAAAGTGAATGTGGACTTTTGGGAGTGGGGGAATGAGATACAGAGATAAATTTCGCTACATTAACACATACATTCCCACTGCACGGGTTGAACTGCGAATACTCAATTGTGAGAGAATATACTCGAGCGCTCGCGCATGAGTGCAAGCAAGCGCATGATAGAGGATAGAGGGAGAAAAACGATTATTTTGCTCCAAGCTTTCTACTTTTGTTCCGTTGGGTATTTTTTCTCTGCAGCAATATTATATCTAGCCCAGTGGTTTTTCTATTACAGGCTGGTAAAAATGTTGCAACGGCATTTTAATGCATCCACCTAAAGGACGGCACCTATTTGACTTTGAGGATTCCTGGACAGTTCCTTGGACTAGTGGTCTCCAACCTGTGGTCTACATGTGGTCCGTAGCGTTAACAGACGTAGTTCGCAAGAGGATTTGTTAATGAAAAAGAAAAGCTTATTTTTATGCATATCGTGCATTTTTGTCCCCCCCATTAAAATGAAATTTTCAACTGACATGCCTAGAATAAAATTAAAATATATTTTTGAGCAAGAACTTTGAACTAAGTCAAAAATATGTATACCCTCAATGAATGTTTGCCCCGGCAAACGTATTTTCAAAGCCAAGTGGTCCGCAATCCTAAAAAAGTTGGGAAGCACTGCCTAATACCACTTTTCGGAAAAAAAAACTTCACACGGCGTAGATGACATTTTTTAGCTATGCTCAAGTAAAATACTTGGCTGATGAACAGTGGACAGCTGCCGGGAAGAAAGTCCTAAATTTAATTATTGTATAAATTTATTAAGAGGAGATAAATGAAATCTACTGTATCAATCTAAAAAAACACGAGATCTCAGTCCCCAAGCTATTAAAATGGAGACTCCAAATGTCTCAGGGTTTGAAAAATCTCATCATAAAATTTTTGAAAAATTGTCTTGTTTTGAAAATGTTTTAATCTTTTCTAAACCAACATTTTTAGTTTATAAAATACTGGTTAAATATGTCAATTACTCAAGAAGTTAAAGTGTATAGTGTGTGTACCTTTGACATCATGCCAAATTTAAACACCGCAAAACGTGGAATCACGTTATAACCACGTCAAAGCTTTACATCTATGCAAAAGATCTGTAAAAAAATAGAAATTTATCATCGATTGTGATGATTATCGATGACGTGATGATTGATCATCGATGTTAGAAAATGTTCCTAGGAAGCCAAATATATCATGAAAGCATTTTTGAATTATAGTCAGGGTACGTAGCATATTAAGTGATCTTCTATTTGGCGTAACGTCCTACGCGGATTTTCTTGCCGGCCTATATATGCTTTCGAGACTTAATTCATTACCACGTAGCCGTATCGTCAATCCTTGCTACGGGGGGACGGTTCATTCAGAGCTTGAACCCATGATGGGAATGTTATTGAGTCGTTCGAGATGACGACTGTACCACGGGACCGCCCCTTTTATATTAAGTATAACCGCGAATATTCGTTGCACAGCCAAAGAAGAACATGTATGGGAAAACGTTTACTGCCGCGCAACCCGCATCCGGGTGACTGGTTTAATCCCTTTGCTTCTTTGAATTTGATAATCAATTAATCTCTTCAGAACGAATGAACGATGAATGCAAGAACGAGAAACGCATGAGCTAGGTCACTTATCACAATGCAAACATAAGACTGATAACAATCACACGAGGAAATTTCGCTCTCTCCGCTCTCTTGCCATGCGCTGCGTGCTTATTTGAAACACTGCGATTAAAGATAGCAGTCAACATGTTGAACTGTATCAGTTTAAGGAAATTTTAGAACAAGTATTGTATAATATATATATATATATATATATATATATATATATATATATATATATATATATATATATATATATATATATATATATATATATATATATATATATATATATATATATATATACTATATTATAATATAATATATAATATAGTATAAGCTGATAGACTGGCGAAAGCGGGATCGAACTCGATCGAAATACTCAGTCGGCCTATATATCTGCAAGAAGTGCTTATGGTACCAAGGCATTACTGTATAGAAAAGTGGCAACAATACTGGAGTGAAGATGATCTTGGTCGCCATTGTCATTCCATATTACCGAATGTTAGTATACACCCATGGTTTAGAGGCTTGAAGGTTGGACGTTCTTTTATCAGGGCTATGTCAAGACTGATTTCAAATCACTATGGGTTAAACGCTCATCTCCAGCGCATAGGCTTGTCAAAGACAAAAGAGTGTCCGTGTGGTATAGGACACCATGACATTGACCACTTACTGTGGTCGTGTCAAACGTACGAAAGCTGTAGGTATCAACTCCTTGCATCAGTGAAAACTATAAAAAAGACACCACTCATCCCAGTTCGAGACCTATTAGCTATTTTTGATATAGATTATCTTAAAATTATCCACACGTTTATGCAAAATAATAATATTTCCATATAATCATTACATTTCACACACTTACACACAATCAATACAGCTTACAATAGACAGGGTTTTTTTTTAAGTTTAACAACATACACTTCCTCGAAAGGGGTTAATACGGCCAGGCCGTAATAAAAAAAAATAAACAAACAAACAAATATTGTATAATTGACTGTCTTGTGGCTTTTGTGTCGATTATTTTTTGGTTTCGTCGGGAAATAAAGCTACCGATCCAATCAAACCTTGCCATTGATCAAGTAGGCAATATTAGACGATAAAAACCGAATTTTTCTAACAAAAAAAACACCATAAAAATTTGTCTTCTTTTCTTACCGGAGCTAAAAGCAAAAAAATTAAAATAAAATCAAACCCATCGTCCATCGATAGAAGCTTCGAAAGTAATACTTGTTATAAGTTTTCATCCACAATCTGCTCGATTGATAATCGAAAATCCTGATACTAATGATTCGTGAGTGATAAACCGCCTACACTTTGATCTTAGCCTTTAGGCCGAGAAGCGAGTGATAAATCGCCTTGTAAGTGCCAACTGTTTGTGTATGCATGTGTGTGACATTCTCCTGCAGGATGCTCATGGCGTTCAATTCGTTTTACATTCATTTGCTTTGATATTTGGCGACCGTACCTGTTACCATTGTTTTTCCCATACCTGTACGACTAGCAATCGAAACGGCTTAGAATGTGGAATTGTGAGTGACCAACTGTGTTGATAGCGTCAAGATTTTTTACTATGGCGAATGGACTATGGTGTCTAGTTCATTTTTTTACTATTCAGAAGGAACGGTGGTGTATGTTTATTTTACAATATTTTTTTATAAAGAATGAAAGCAAATTTTGCTACTATATTTAGTAAAAATTTGGTGTTTACAGTTTTTACAAGTATACAGTCGTGTAGCCACAAATTATAGCGATGCCAAACGTTATTTCACGGCGAATCCTGAAGAAAGCAACAGCAATATCACATCACGTAATACGGTGATGTGTAATTTCTAAAATTCTCTTAAACTATCGTAGTTTGAGGAATGTTGAAGGTACCAGTTTAGAAAATTTTCTCGATAATCCAAAAGTGGGGCTCTTCACGATTCTAGTCAGCTTTTTATATAGAGTGCGACAGTTGGAGGCTGAAATCATGTAAACACTTCATACAAATCCACACACAAAACTAGGCTTCGATTTTAAGCCTAGATTATTTCAGCCTCAATGCTAGAATTAGATTTGAGTACCTGTTCGAAAAAAAGGCAAAACAAGGTGATGCTTCCATTTATCCCAAGGTATATTAAAGAGATCAGGTGGTGGAATCTA
>NC_053519.1:24766093-24771093 GCF_016920715.1 Anopheles arabiensis | reverse complement strand
TCGATGTCTGAAAGACCAGTTATGTTGATATGCTCAAATGGGCTTTTGCCCGAAATATGCCACTGGAGGACGATTTTGACGGCCGTTTTTAAGAACGTTTCACAGAAAATAGTCTTTCACTGCCAAGTAGCTAATTTTAGCACACACACAATACAATTAACACTTTTTACTCTTTTGCATTTCACCACTTTGCTAGAAAAATCATGATAAATTGCTTAGTGGTAACTTAAACTGTATTTTCTACGATCTTTCTACAACATGATCAGATGTATTATTGCATTGGTTTGAACATTATTTTTCATAACATATCAATCTTTTGTTTTTTTGGGAAATATTATGAAATTATATAATTAATTATTAATATATTTATAGCGTTGCTTTCTTTTATGGAAAATATTATTAAAAATACGCTGTTTTTTAATTATGTAGAATTTTTCCAATGTGCCAATGAGCATAGCTGGGGTCTGTGGATAGCTTTTGTACTAAATATCAACTGTTTTGCTGTTCAACATGATTTTTCCTTGTGTGCAAGTATGAAACTGCTAAAATAATGCTCATACATTATTATATAATTATTCTAAAACTTTGAGAAATAATACAAAATATCTGATATATTATGATTAACATGCTGTAGCTAAAGTAGATCATCAAAGGTTTAGGTAAATACAAATAAGTGAAAATTGTTACACTATTTGATTACTTACTAGAATTATGTGTTTTATACTTGTTATATTATGATTACTTACTAGAATTATGTATTTAACATATATAATTTTAACATTAATTTCAATATTCTAACCATCGTTCGTTTCTTCTTAAGAAAATTTGAATTCTACATTTAAAATTATCATTGTGTTTTTCTATTGGGATATTTTCTTCCGGTGACGTGGTATAGTCGTCAACTCGTACGACTTAACAACATGCTCGTCTTGGGTTCAAGACCAGAATAGACCGTGCCTTGAAACGCAGGACTGACTATCAGTCTGCTGGTAATCAATGAGTCACTGAAAGCCAAGCCCACTAATGGTATAATACGGCCTAGATCGACAACTGTTGTTGTGCCGAAGAAAAACAATTGGTGTATTTGTATTTGTGATCTATTTGGGATTTTAAAATACGAAAGCATAAACATTTACGATTGACACTGGCTCGAAACGGAAAAGAGATATGAACTTACAAAAAGGCTGTTTTTAATCATCGTGGGTTTCTCAATTCTCAAGTGCATGACGTTTCAGGATTAGGGATTGATTGCTTTTGTATACAATTTTGGTAGAAGAATTGATTTGTTGATTGATTGTACTTTTTATAAAATTTGATAAGCATAACATAATGTGGAACGGTTTAAATAATAACCTTGGTAATAATACTCGAATATACTTTTTTATTTGACACCCTCACTTTGTAATACAAACACAGAGCAGAGTAATACCATAACTGAAGAAAAGAGGATGAAACTCCCCTTTAAAAAAAACACTGACACTCATGCGCAACTCACCGTGCACGCATGTTCAGAAATATGTAATAAAATGAACTGCTAAAATTATTCACATTATTTCTTATTTAATAACACGAATCAACAATATTACAAACTAACACAACCACACAAATGCACACACAAAAACGTACGCGTAATTATCTCTGAGCGTTGAACTTGGAAGTGCACTGAACTGTTGAATTGGTTACTCTGGATAGTAATAACTGCTAAATTTTTGCGAGTGGAACACGTTTTAGTACGAAAGATCACAAAAAGTTCATTCGTACACGCAGGTTATAACATCCAACGTCCGATATACACTGAAGCCAGTGTGGTTATTCAGCTATAGCTCAAGTATTATTTGAAAATAACGATTAGCATTCGTGCCTGTAAATGAGAGAATAGCGTTATTGAACCTCGAATTTGTTTAAAAACTGAAGCAATGAAAGACGTGCAGGAATGAGAGGGCACATATGATGTTATTAACATGCTTACACAAAGTCCATGAGTAAAAGAGTAATCGCAATTTGCACCTATCATGGGAAAAGATGCCACGCCTTCTTTATTGAAGTCGACTGTAGACATGTTTTCTCGATCTGCCAAATGCATAGTCATATATGACAGACCGAGGAAGTGTGTTGACTTGAATGGGTAAGCAACCGAAAAGTATCAATACAAAAACAAAAATTTACTTAGAAGGAGGAGCCATGCTCGACGTAGAAGAAGACACATCACAAATATAAACCCGTGTTGTTAACGTCGAGAAAAAAAACTCATATGCACGCATATGTACGTATACATATAAAAAAACCACAGGTGCAATATATATATATGCAGATGCAGAGATATATATATATATATATATATGTATATATATATATATCTAGATCTATATAATAAATATATTTATCTATCATATAATATATATATATATATATATACATATATATATATATATATATATATATATATATATATATATATATATATATATATATATATATATATATATATTTATATATATATATATATATATATATATATATATATATATATATATATATATATATATATATATATATATATATATATATATATATATATATATATATATATATATATATATATATATATATACCGGATCGCACCCACGGTTCCGTTCTGGTTCCGGCAATTATGATTCCGATTCCGATTCCAGACAATCAATCGATTGTAGTGAAAGTAGAAGCCACATTTAATACATATCACACTTTCTCAGTCATTACATAAAAAATAGTACACATGTAAGAATGTTATTAGTTGTTGATTAACACTAGGTTTACGGAATCCGTCAATTTGACGGAATTTTAACTTTGAGGTGAAATTGGAACAATACCTTTTGTTTAATTTCGATTTTTTTTTTCGATCATAACATAAGTTTGTAGCATAAGCATTTTTTTCATAGATTTTCAGATACATATGAGGTATAACTCTCAACGGAATGATATAATCTCTATGGAACTTGTCAAATTCACCACGGATTTTTCATTTCAATTATGAATATTTTAACACATTTGTGCTTCATTAGTTCCATACTGGTTACTTCCGTTTGTTAAATATCACCCTTTTAAAATGTGTTGCCAAGATTTTTGGTATCTCTTACCATTTTGCTAAGAGCAGCACTGTAGGATATTACCGATTTTCATGCACCTAACCATTGTTTTATCTCAAAATCATCATTTTGGTGCAAAATATTAGTTATTTAACGACTACACATCAATCACGTCCATAATTGGTACAATTAACCTTCGGTGTACCAAATACCGCAGTATGCTAAAGATGCTTTGTTGACCACTGTCGTTTTAGTCGTAGCGCGTAGTTTACATGTGAACAACTCGGGGTTTCTCGTTGTTATTTTCGCAATCTAAAGTGTTAATATGTGTTTTAAGCATAATTTATTTGTAAAGTGTTCGAATCATTAATCAGTGGAATAGTCAGTAGAATGAAATCGAATCAGTTTCACCAAAATAATACAGCCTTGAATGACTTTCATACGAAAAAAGCGAAATCTGAAGCTGCTCGTATTGGCTTATTGCCAACTGCGCTCTTGTTCTTCCCTGATCGATAATTAGGGCTAGTCTTGGCCAGAAGTATCTTGGTCAGAAGATAATTGAACGATGGCTGCGATTCTTCATTTATACAAATTCAAACAGACCACCCTGATTTGTGCTTATCTTCGTATCGCGCTGAATTGGTAGCTGGCTTCAGTATAGCTTCCAGGTGATATGAAGGATTGTTAGGTGTGTGTTAAAGTACGGTGTCTTCAGAAAGGTGTACGTATTTTTTTAGGATTAGCCCCCTCAATTGTGTGATTAATTGAGCGTGGATATCAATAAAACAAGTGATATTAAACTGATATATGAAATTGTTAATTTTACGTATTTAATGGTGGTTATATACTTATATTATATTCTAATTTTAAGCAATACGGCAAACCGTCCCTACTGAATAAAAAATATACTTATATTGGTGCAGTGAATTTATTATTACTTGATTTCAGTTAAAACAATGTCAAATAGTAATTTTTTTTTGTAAATATCCACGAGTTTTAGTATACAGCCACATGGTACAGCTCTGGCGAATTGCTAGGAACACTATTGCCATAATTGGTACCTTAAGATGCAATTTTAAATTGAAATTTTCTAGTATTTTGATAAACACTGAGTGAAAATAAAAAATACCCTCGTGTTCTACACATTGTAGGCAACATAAAAACATAAAGAAGTTTAAAATTTTACCTAATACTTATTTTTACAGGCGTAAATTCGGTATCATGATGACATACTATAGCCATAACCAACACTTACCCTAGTTGTAAAATTTTTTTCTTCTAAAAAATAAAATGACGGAGTGGAAGCAAAATAATTAACAAAACACTGTATCAAAATCAGGGAAAAGTAAGACACTGGCTTCTCACATTCACAACTCACAACTCACAACTACTATCGATTGACTACGATTCCGCACGATTCCGGACGATTCCGGTCTATTCCAGACGGTTCCGGATGGTTCCGGGCGGTTTCGGCTTATAGAATTGAACCTACCCTTCGGAACTGGGTCCGAAGTTTGTTGGAATCGTCAGGAGAGGATATATATATAGAAATATATATATATATATATATATTAGCTGGCCCGACAAACGGAGTTATTCATAAAAAAAACTAAAAAATTCCATTCTTCCATTATTGCTTTGTTACTCGGGATAGTTGTATCGTGCCCGTATCCCCTCAGGATCCGATCATCGAGTGTAAACCGCCAGACCCCTCACACCAAGTGTCAAAGTGCTGTATACAACGCAACAACAATCCTGCTCTTCGTATGGGAGTCAGAAAATCATTTTTAAATTATGTTTAGTGTAACATCTGAACGATTTTTAAGTCTTAAAACCTATTATCATACCACTATGAGGTGTGTGCAAAGTTTCGTTGAAAATGATCGAGCCGTTTCGGAGGTTGCTCGCAACAAACACCGTGACACGAGATTTTTA